>NW_010180542.1:0-13354 GCF_000695765.1 Mesitornis unicolor | reverse complement strand
AGGCTGGTAACCCTTAAACCATAACACCTGACCGTTTGAATTTATGTTGGTTTTCAAAACAAAAAGCCTGGAGAAACCAGTGAAATGTGAATGTGAGAGGTTTCCAAAAGCAACTCTTCCCATGGAACTGCCAGGTACAACTTACAAAGTTCTTCTATGTAAATCAGAGAGCAGGTATTTGGGAGGGCAGATGGGTAAGGGAAAAGACTGATTGACATTTGTAAAAGGCAAGGAAGTTGGAGTAGTGAAACAGAGGATGACAGAAAACAAAAGAAACAAAAGAGCTGAAAAGTTTAAGCTTCCAAAAGAAAAATGAAGAGCAAGTGCTGTGCTAGTACAGAACTCTTACATAGACAACATAGCCTTACCTTTAAGGTAAGGATTTCAGTCCCTTTGATTAGATGACAGGGGAGAGCCATACAAAGTAAGTAAATATGATGGGAAGCATGCAGGAAGTACTGTAAAGTCTTTTCCTTCTTGAAGAAATATAACACAAATTCACCTGCTGATGAGTGCCAGCTGCCCTGATAGTGGAGGACAGGCAAATTCAGAAAACTGCCATAGCACACCAGAGCCACAGGCTGCTCTGGGGGGGTTGGCTGTCAAAGTCCCTCATGTTGAATCTGGTCCAATTTTGAGAATGGAATGAAAGATTTGCAAGGCAGGACAACAAAATTATTCTTTGTTTCTTATAATTTGTTGGCTCTTATTAACACATAAAAACCTTTGTTACCCTGCCTGCAGATCAAATACCCTGAAACCATAGCAGTTAGTGACAGAGCAAGACAGGTATGTCTGGTCTAAGTCATGCTGATGCCTAATTGCTTGTCATGGTTCATACACTCATTTGCAGACTTCCTGAGGAGTAGCAGACAGGGACACCAGCTACCAGATTCTTGGAGCATTAAAATCTTGCTGCACATCGTGATAGCAGATGCTGGCATAGGTTGCACGTTATTAAGGAAGTCCCATCAAAGTGGTCATACTGGAGACAGGATATCTACTCCAAACAGTAGTTCATGGGTAGTTGCATTTGACAGTCCCTTCAGTTTTTGCAGCTGCTTTACATCACCTTAAGGCCCTGCACATTCTTGATCTGTACAATTAGCTGTACTCATTAAGTTAAACAGAGTATGAATTAGCTGAAAGAAATGGGGCACATTTAATAGATGGGGCACATTTAATAGGTGAGGCACTGGAACATTGCCGAGCTTGTGAGTGCATTTAAGTGACTCATACATGTAGCTCAAAGGCATTCCTATTCAATTTTGCATAAAACAACACCTGGGCGACTAATGACCAAAGGAAGCAGACTCAGCAATACACAGTGAACACTCTTGCTCCGATGTGTATCATGATCAGATTTCAGGTAGGCTGCAACTAAGCAGATACCATTAAGGCTTTTAATGAAGCTGTGAGTAATGTGGAAGAGTGACACTGTGAGCAGCACAGTTACATTGGCAAAAGGAAGGTCACTGAGAGCTGCAGGTGTTCAACATCTCTTGGGACCTGACTCAGGTGCAGCTTTGGAACTGCATTGGGTTTTCTGTGAGTGGTTTTGGGTTGGGTTTTTTAGGTAGCAGGGAAGGGCTATGGAGATAACCTTGTAAGAAACTACCAGAAGCTCCCCTGACTCTAATGTTGGACCCATCTCTGACTAGGGCCAAGCCAATCAGTGCCTCTGTGAATTAATGTATTTAAGAAGGGCGCAGCATACGATTCACCCTCTCTTTGCCCCAGTCTCTACCAGCATGGCCACGGCTGCAGACAGCACTGTCCCAGCCCAGCCCCACCCTGACCAGCCCAGCCCCAAATTAAGTACATTAAGCTCTAGTACCTTCTGAAGGACTACAGATAAACCAGAAGAACACCAGCTGAGACTAAGGTAAGGTAGCTGAGGAAAAGGTTCCAGGAAAGACCATATATAGGAGAAAGACTCATGGAAAGGACAGTAAGAGTGCCTCTTTAGAACCGCAAGGGGCCACCAAAGGACCCCTTATATGCAAGCACAGCTTGATCTAAGAATAATTCAGCAGATATTTAAATGTATTATAATTAAATTTAAATTGCTATCAATCATTTTAACTCAGATTATGCAATCCTGAAATTTTTGTGTATAAATATGCCAAGAAAAGTGACGGTAGTTGTGTGAGCTTGGTTGGAATAAATAATGCCCGTCACACCCAACGTTGAATAAAGAATGCCTGCTTCTCAAGGCTACATTGGTGTTAAGAGGTTTTCCTATTCCAAATTTCGGTGACAGGAGGGCAGACATGCATCTGAGTAAATTTCTTCACAAGGCTAAGTTTAAAAATACACACCTATGTGTGTGAACATGTACATACGTACTGAAGATTACTATTAAAAATCCCTCAAAATTACTTTTCTCAGGAAACCCATAAAGATTGCACTGCCCCTCTGGATGGGATACTGTAATCCTTTCAGCCGTACTGTATGAAAACAAATAAACTAAAACCAAAAATTTAACCACATAGCACAGAAGATCCATTGACCCAAAATTAAATGCCTAAAGGGTTAGTGCTGTTCTTCAAAGTAGGAGAGAGACCATATTTCCCTCACAGAAGTCTGAATATATTGATTCAAATTGCCTGGGAAAACCTCCAGGCCCCCAAGAATTTAACATTTTAACAGTTTTAATATTTTCAACACATTTAATTGATGATACAATACAACTGAGGTGTGACTCAGCCATTAATTTACTGGAGAATGGGGAAAGTATCACAAGATACCTGTTCTCACCATTTTCCGCCAGTTCCTGCCCTTTGTGGTAAACAGAATAATAGACTATTGCCCAGTAAGCCTTTTTCTGACCTTGCTTTCATGGTCAAAGCACTCACAGCCTGGCTGTCTCAAGAACTTCAATAATGATTTGCCCATTGACAGCAGGTGAGGACAGGAGCAGAACAAAATATGAAGCAAAATTGAAACAAAATATGAAACGTGTTAATTAAAGGACAGGACACAGCTGCTAAACAAAGCAGCTCAATTCAGCCTGTGAAATTCAAAAAAACATTCCCACAGGAAGCTAGTGCTCAGATTAGAGCTTCAGCTTTGAGATGGGTCTATTTGTTTTACATTGCATGGGAGAAATACAGGCTTTCCAGATCTGATCTCTTCAACTGGATGACCCAGCTGCCTTCTCCTCAGGGTTTTTTCTCCAAAAAGACCTGTTGGGAAAGCTTCGGTTTGTCTTCTTGGTCCTAGTGGCATTGAGCCTGCAGCCTCACAGTACATGGTAAGGAATTCACTTGGAAATAAGAAATTTCCTTCCTCGTTATGGAAACTTGCATTTCAACTGGTTTTCCTCCCTCTGTCTCCTTGGATGGCTGCTGTGACTGAAAATGTTTTGCCTTAGAAATAACATTTTCAGCAGATCAGACAATACTGCCAAACAATTATCAAAAGAGAGGCCTTGGCCTAGATAAGAGAGCTTAACTGCACCACTAGCAAGGCAAATTCCTGTGCTTTCTGGTCTGACTTTGGTTCCTCTTGCCACATCTTTTGATCATGGTTCAGCCAATGCAGCTCTGAATTTATAGCTGAAACATTGCTAAGACAGTGCATCTGGCACCATCAGGTTGATCTGAGTCTGTTCAGTTCACAGAAAGGGAAATGAAAGTGTAGGGTTGCTGAGAAAGTTAAAGTTGATACACCAAAGTAGAGGAATGAAAAGGAGCTTCAGTTCAGGGAGGGAGACTGGGAACATGGAGTTGAGCCTCAGGCAGAAAGACCAGGAGTATGCCAAGGGGAAAATGGTGATAAGAGCAAGAGAGAGGGTCGGGAGAAGGGGAGATTTTGAAACATTCAGATTTATGTCCGAAGAGATAAAGCTTATAATAAGATTACCTTTTTTTTCCCAATACAGTTTTATTTTCCTCCAATAATTTGCAGTGCATTTAATACTCTAGAACATGACAACCATACACTGTCATGTGTGCCAGGCCTGAAACACAAATTAAAATAAAAGGCAACTCACTGAATGGTCGGAGTTACAGTGGCTGTTGCCTTGGGACCACTGCTTCATGTCTAATTAGCCCTCAACAACTTTTAAGATCATTCTCAGCTGTGATGAGCATGTTTTTGAAGGGTTTAAATAAAACTTTTGTTTTTTACAGGACTTTAGGCACCCTGCTTCAGATAAAGACTCATTGAGAAATGTGGTACGCTCTGAAACAACTTCAGAGCAGCTGTGCTGGTGCATAACTGTGGTTCAAGGTCAGCACTGTCACCAGGAGTGGCCATTGCATAGAAAAGTGTTGCCAACATTACATAGTGACAAGTAC
Source organism: Mesitornis unicolor (assembly GCF_000695765.1). Lineage (NCBI taxonomy): Eukaryota > Metazoa > Chordata > Aves > Mesitornithiformes > Mesitornithidae > Mesitornis > Mesitornis unicolor. The sequence continues at coordinate 9,050 of NW_010180542.1, read as the reverse complement.
ATAGAAAAGAGTAAATACAAGGCTCAAGTAAATGATACTGTCCTCTAATTTTCTTCCAGCCTATGACTACTTCAGTTTGGGGTTGTTTTTTCTGGGGTTTTTTTGTGGGATTTTTTGACTGCTTAAGATTTCTCAGTGTATCTCTGCTTTTCAAGCACTTCTCCAGTCACAACTAAAAGAATTTTAGTATTGCAAAGCACTGTAAGAAACAAGAGGTACCTGAAAAGAGTTGAGGACAGACTGTGAGTGCAAAGCATCTAACAGGAGCCAGACAGAAATAGAAACCAACAACAACAACTAACTCTAAATCATCACTTGTGGAGACCAGCTCCAGAGCAGGCACATCTGCACGGAGGAAAGGAATCATGGTGAAAAGGGCCAGCAAAGAGCTCTTTTTGTGGCTTTTTGAAGCAGTGTGTAGACGAGCTGCTGATGTGACATGGGCAGAGCCAGCACCACTGGCTACACATCTGAACGAGGTGTAAACATGCCAAGGTCACTCATTGAGACCACACCCTCCCCCCTTAAGAGAAGCCAGGAGGGCTTCACCAAGCAAAGGAGATGTGAGTGGGTGTCAACGGTGAGTGGATTAGCAGGCAGGGTAAGCAGGCAGGGCACTGAAGGAAAAAAAAATATTGCCAGCTTGGTCAAAGCATAATGGTCTCCACCATGGTCTCCATCCGGCAGAAGAAGACTGTGCTCCTGACAGCAACCAAAATGAATGTGGGAACCCAGACAGAGGTCCCATGGAAGGATGTGACTGTGCAGGTCACAGCCTCTCATTGGCAGCAGCGGACAGCTATGAGTATGGCTGAGTACAGTGTGAGCAGGTAGATGATCCACTCGGCCAAGCGGCACAGCTGTAAGATGAGGTTGAAAGGCTGCAAAAGGAAATAGAAAGGCTTAGAAGCATTAAGGAGGCTGAAATAGAGATAGACTGCTGGAGCCAGGCCGTTGCCCTCCCTGCAAGAGAAATAGGGGCACCCACTAAATAGCACCCAGGATAAAGGGACCCCTGTATCCTGCCCCTGTCAGGTGGAAGACAGAAGCCTAAATGAAATGGGTGAGTGACAGCAAGTTCATGACTGTGGCAGAAGGCAAGGGCCCTCCTTGCCTGTCTCACCTCCTCAGGTGCTTCTGAGAAATAGACATGAGGCTTTACTGGAAGGTGGCCAGTCTAATGAGGATGTGGACAATAGGCAACCTATACCAGAAGTCTTACCATGGTCAGATGGGCCTTCTAGCCATATAGCAACCTCTTCCACAAGGAAGAGGAGTTGTAGTTGTTGGATACTCACTCCTAAAGGGAACAGAGGGCCCAATATGTCAGTTGACCCTCATCACAGGGAAGTCTGTAGTCTTCCTGGAGCCGGAATTGAGTATATCACTAGGAAACTCCCCAGCCTGGTGCGGTCATCAGACCATTACCCTCTACTTATCTTCCAGACAGGTGGGGAGGAAACTGCATCCCATGGTCTGACAGGAATAAAAAGAGACTTCAAGGGCGTGGAACGGTCACTGAAAGAGTCTGGGGCACAAGTTATTTTCTCTTCCCTCTTTCCAGTTGTAGGTGATGACACGAGATGGAATAGAAGGATCCAGTCTGTAAATGCCTGGCTCTGAGACTGGTGCTACAGACGGGGCTTTGGGTTCTTTGATCATGACTGGTTTTATAAGACACCAGGCCAGATGGTAATATGTGGGAAAGGCTTATCTTGCAGGGGTGAAAGGGTCCTAGGATGAGAATTAGCAGGGCTCATTCTTAGAGCTTTAAACTAGATTTGAAGGGGAATGGGGTTGTTGCTGGGTTTGTACCAGTGGGGCAGTGTTCTAGTATTAATGAGGACCAGAAGGTCTCCCACCCCCTAGGGTGAAATCAGCGTGCTCAGCTCACTCCCTGAAGTGCTTGTACACCAATGCACACAGCATAGGGAATAAGGAGGAGGAGTTAGAAATCTGTGTGCGGACAAAGGGTTATGGTCTGGTGGCAATTACAGAGACATGGTGGGACAGCTCACATGAGTGGAATGTGGTCATGGATAGCTATGTCCTCCTTAGAAAAACAGGCCAACAAGGCAAGGTGGTGAAGTTGCTTTTTACTTGAGAGAGCAAATAGAATGTATTGAGTTCTGTCCGGGGCGGATGAGGAGCGAGTTGAGAGTTTGTGGGTGAGAACTAAGGGACAGGCTAGCATGGGTGATACTGTTGTGTCTATTACAGGCCACCTGATCAGGATGAGGAAGTTGGTAAGGCCTTCTACAGGCAGCTGAGAGCAGCCTCACAAATGCAGGCCTTGGTTCTCATGGGGGATTTTAACTACCCAGATATTTGTCAGAAGGCCTATGCAGCCAGCGATTCTCAGTCAAGGAGGTTCCTCCAGTGCATTGATCATAACTTCTTGATGCAAATGGTGGATGAGCCAATGAGAAGAGGAGTGCTGCTGGATCTTATACTCACTAACAAGGAGGGTCTGGTTGAAGCAGGGAAGGTTGAGGGCAGCCTTGGCTGCAGCGACCATGAGATGGTGGAGTTCAGGATTTTGCGTGGTAGAAACAGAATACCAAGCAACATCACAACCCTGGGCTTCAGCAGGGCCAACTTTGGCCTTTTCAAGAAATTGCTAGGGGAAATTCCATGGTACAGGGTACTAGAAGGTAGTAAGGCCCAAGACAGTTGGCTTATATTCAAGGACCAAGCTTCAAACTCAAGATCAGAGCATCCCAATGGGTAGGAAATCAAGAAAGGGAGCCAGGAGATATGCATGGTTAAACAGGGAACTCCTAGGCAAACTCAAGAAGAAGAAGAGAGTCTGTAGATCATGGAAGGAGAAGATGGCCTCCTGGAAGGAATATAAGACTGTTGTCAGAGGATATAGGAAGGCGGCTAGGAAAGCTAAGGCCTCCTTGGAATTAAACCTTGCAAGGGAGGTCAAGAACAACAGAGAAAAGGTGTCTTTGAATACACTGCAGACTAAACTAATGCTAGAGGCAATGCAGGACCACTGCTGAATAAGGTGGGTGCCCTGGTGACAGAGGATACTAAGGCAGTGTTACTGAATGCCTTCTTTGTCTCTGTCTATACTGCTGGAGACCCCTAGACCCCCAGACCCCTAAGGCCCCAGAGGAAGTCAGGGTAAAGGAAGAGTTTGCCTTGGTTGATGAGGACTGGATTAGGGATCGATTAAGCAATCTGGACAGCCATAAATCCATGGGCCCTGATGGGATGCACCCATGGGGGCTGAGGGAGCTGGTGAAAGCCATTGCTAGGCCACTCTCTATCATCTTTGGTAAGTCGTGAGGAACAGGAGAAGTGCCTGAGGACTGGAGGAAAGCAAATGTCACTCCAGTCTTCAAAAAGTGCAAGAAGGAGGACCCGGGTAACTATAGGCTGCTCAGCCTCACCTCCATCCCTGGAAAGGTGATGGAACAGCTTATCCTCGGTGCTGTCTCTAGGCATATCAAGGGTAAGAGGGTCACTAGGATCAGTCAACATGGTTTTACCAAAGGGAAGTCCAACCAACCTGAAGTTTGGGAAGTTTGACCAACCTGATTGAGGACATAACCAGGTGGACAGATGATGGTAGGGCAGTTGATGTGGTTTATCTTGATTTCAGTATAGCATTTGACACTGTCTCCCATGGCATCTTCATAGCTAAACTGAGGAAGTGTGGTCTGGATGATCGGGTAGTGAGGTAGATTGTGAACTAATTGAAGGAAGAAGTCAGAGAGTTGTGGTCAATGAGACAGAGTCTAGTTGGAGGCCTGTATCTAGTGGAGTCCCTCAGCAGTCAGTACTGGGGCCAGTACTATTCAATATATTCATCAATGACCTGGACAATGGAACAGAATGTACCCTCAGCAAGTTTGCTGACAACACAAAACTGGGAGGTTTGACTGACACTCCAGAAGGCTGTGCTGCCATTCAATGTGACCTGGACAGGCTGGAGAGTTGGGCAGGGAGAAATTTAATGAAATACAAGGGTAAGTGTAGAGTCTTGCATCTGGAAAAGAACACCCTCATGTATCAGTTTAGGGACTGATCTGCTGAGGAGCAGCACAGGGGAAAGGGACCTGGGGGTCCTGGTGGACAGCAGGCTGACCATAAGCCAGCCTCATGGCCAAGAAGGCCAATGGCATCCTGGGGTGTATTAGAAGGGGTGTGGTTAGTAGGTTGAAAGAGGTTCTCCTCACCCTCTACTCTGCCCTTGTGAGACTGCATCTGGAATATTGCGTCCAGTTCTGGGCCCCTCAGTTCAAGAAGGACAGGGAACTGCTTGAAAGAGTCCAGTGCAGGGCCACAAAGATAATTGAGGGAGTGGAGCAGCTTATGAGGAGCAGCTGAGGGAGCTGAGTCTCTTTAGCTTGGAGAAGAGGACACTGAGGGATGACTTCATTAATGTTTATAAATATGTGAAGGGCAAATGTCAGGAGGACAGAGCCAGGCTCTTCTCTGTGATGTCAAATGATAGGACAAGGGGCAGTAGTTGCAAACTGGAGCATGTGAACATAAGGAAAAACTTTTTCACTGTGAGGGTGACAGAGCACTGGAACAGGCTGCCCAGAGAGGTTGTGGAGTCTCCTTCTCTGGAGACATTCAGAAAGCGCCTGAACTTAGCAACACTGTAACAATTTGATTAACAGAACTGAGGAACACAGAAAGCCTCATGCTGCCTTAATTAACACCAAAACCCAAAACCCAAACCGCCAGCTACAGGCTGCTGCAACTGCACGTGTGCACGATTTGAGAGTCTTTTCACAGCATAAGATGCACCTGGATAAGCCCAAGTAAATAAATGTTTTTATTCTAATAGTCTACATTTGTTCACATCCCTGATTTTGCAGGAAAAGCTGCTTTTTTGTTATTATTTACTTAAAGAAATAGTCTTCGTCTTTTCATCTGTCTGGGGGAATCTCAAAAAAGGAAAGCAAGCTGCGGTGTTTCTATCTGCTGAGAGGATTTTGCCTGATTCTGACTGAGTTCATTTAAGAAACTTAATCCAACAGCCACCCCAGATTGCTACTCTGCTTATTGCTGTTGGGAATTAGATGCAATCAAGACTGGAGGCTTGATGACAGCCAGAGGTGCCAACAAGGAAGCTTGTATGCATCCTGTGTGACTTAAGCTAGGTGATCCTGCTCTGGCAGCAGGGTTGGACTAGATGATCTTTCAAGATCTCTTCTAACTCCTAACATTCTGTGATTCTGTGACTCAGAACACAGCAGCACTGGAATGGGGTAAAGTCATGAAAAGCAGCAGATCACTTATAAAGGTTAATTAGGACCATGCACTTGAGGAGTCATTTTCTAGCACTGTTGTGAAGCTAGAGACAGATGAAGGTATGCACTTCACATTACAAGTGCTACTCCTAAGTTTTTCAACAAGCACTTTGTTTGCAAAGTACAGTGGCTTTAAAGTGTACTTTAGTCAAAGGGATGGAGAGCTGTTTAAATAGATGCTTCATAGCAGCCTGTACTAAGCACCCCCCCAAGAAAAAAAAAAAGAAAAAAAAAGAAAAAGAAATAAAAGTGACCTTTTATTCGTGAGACAAGCAGGTGACGTGCGGATACAAAGCAGACCCCACAATCCGTAAGATTGTAAAGTAGGTATGTTTATTCACCAGTGGGCAGCAAGGTAGATCTTTCTTAAACCCTTGTGCACCGAGTGCCGCCGCTCGCCAAGGTTATATGCGGTAAAATGTTACATATACATAAGATTTCCCAGTAGGCCTATACATATGCATGACCTATCCCCGCTTCGTATCAAGATTAGTTCCAGGAAGTCATTTCCATAAACTCCTCCTAACTGCGCTTGCGCAGTACCTTCTGGTGGTCGTGGTGGAGAGCTTCTTTTCGTGTCCGCTAGTAACCCTTGCTTGTGCCAGACTCAGTTGTTCTCTGGTTCTTGCTCAATCGGGGGGGGTCAGGTTTAGCCGGTTCTTGAGACCACTCTCTGGTTCTTATCAGTAACTCAAGACTTCTCGCTCCACCCAGTCCACACAATTAGCAGCACATTTAGTAAGTGATAAGTAATACAATGTTTTCCAAGATTTCTTTAATCCCTTTTTCACAGGCAGTGATCACCAAGCAAGGTAATGATGTACCTCCTGACTGCTAGCTCTTTCCCATCCTGTTGTGAAATGTGTTCACTTGATTCGTGTCAATATACATATTGACAATGCTAGGGCCACAGGGGAAATGTGACTTTTAATCATTCTGCTTGTTCTTGTATAGACTCAGGCTTGGGGGAAGCAGGCTGGTATGTGTGTGGATCCTGTTTCTTGCAAAAGCCACCTAACGAACATTGTATCATATCAGCTTTGACCAATTTGTTTTTTTCTAATAACCACATCGTGTCGTCTTCTGTTTTTTTCTTTTCTGTGATTCATAGTGATTCATAGTGTTATGTATTGCTGATTCATAGTGATTCATAGTGTTATGTATTGCTGATTCATAGTGATTCATAGCGTTACGAATTGCTGATTCATAGTAGACCTGTAAAGCGCATACGCTGAAGATTTCCGGTAAAGACCAACCTTTTCTCGGAAATAGCTATGAATATGTATTAGCAACAGGTATATAAACCAAAGATGAGAACTCTACAGTGTGCGTCCTGGTGGAGCGGAGACTCCCAGCGTACCCAGCGCTGTTTGCTTGTCTCTATTTGTTCAATAACTTGTGAAGAAGAACACTGGTTGAGACCACGATAAGGAACACAGGAATCTACAAATAAAAGTTAAAGGCGCAGGAAAGACCACATATGGGGGAAAGACTCAGAGTTCATGGAAAGGAGTGCCTCTTTAGAAACACCAGGGACCATCAGAGACCACAAAAGGACCCCTTGTACACAAGCACAGTTTGATCCAGAAATTATTCAACAGATATTTAAATGTGTTATAAATATATATAAATTGCTACCAATCATTGTAACTTAGATTATGTAATCCTGAAACTTTTATGTATAAATATACCAAGAAAAGTGCCAGTAGTTATGCATAGTGTTTGGAATATTTCCCCCTCACAGCCATAGGCATTAGAGAATGCCTACTTTTTAATGCCACATTCGTGTTAAGAGGTTTTTACTATTTCTGATTTTGGTGACAATAGCACTGCAGAACAACTGAGGATGGGAGGTACAAAGTTGAAATCCTATGTTCAGGTCTATTTGTGCTGTGCCTCCTTTTTGAGGACCTGTGAAACCACAGAGTGGTCTTTTTCTTTTCACGCCTCTGTGTGCATGCTTGGGGCATCCTAAAATGCTGTACCACAGTCATTCAAGCTTCCAGGAGGACCTTATAACATGTTGGGAGGATGGAGCAGCCACAGAGCCTAAGAAACAGCTGGTGTCCCTGGGAACTCAGTCTTCAAATACCCAGACACCAGTCAAGCAAGGATTGTCATTCCCCCCAAAATCTGAAATAGCCACCAGAGCCTTTCATGGCAAGCTACTTCCAGCAGGAACCAGTCAGAAAGGGGCTGGGAATAAACAGATCTCTCATTCTTACTTAAGTACCTGTGAATGTCAGTGATTAATGCTGCATCCATGGCCAACTTCCCCCTGATATAGGCAATCAATAAGATGAACAAGAAACTTCGTAAATAGCTTTATAGGCTTTACAGGCTTTACAAAGAGGAAAACCTTGGAGTTATGGTGATAGCTGATGTTTTCACTAATATGCATCAACCTGTTTCAGTATTTGTAGCCTGTGTGTCCTCTAACCAGTTTTACACCATAGCAAAAATAAGTAGCTTATTTCTGTACCAATTGCAACCAGCATTGATGATAGTGATCAGATGTCTTGTCGCTTCAACAATAGCAGAGGTTTCATTTCTTAAAAAATATTATTTAGGACTTTTACTGCAGTCACAGACCCACAATCTTTTTGTTTTCTGAACATTTAGTGGGCAAGAACTAGCAAGGTGCTTTATGTTTTCTGTTTCATGGGATTCATGGCAAGCAGGACTGAAAAGCAACACAAACAGAAAGGAGAATAATTTTCAGCTGTTTTACTCAAAATTCTTTAATTTATAATTCTACATGTGTTGCATGCTATAATATTTCCTCTTTCATTTGGTGAAAAGAAAACAGACAAAGAGTAGAAGAAAACAGTACCTGTGTGCCTGGTGTGGTGGTTCCTTTAAAAAGAAGCTTCTCAGTTTAATCAGTTTTGTTTCAATTGGTGAATTCTCAGTTTCCTGTCCCGAGGACACAGACCCCTGGGTTGTTTATTTCCCCTTCTCTAAGTTTCAGTCTATTGCTAGACTGCCTTTGACAGCTCTGAGAGGCTGAATTTATTGTCCGGAAAGATAGTCCAAGTTTTAAAAATTGCTTTTTGAATTAGAAACTCTCTGGTTCACTCTTGTGACAATGCACTGAAGACACGATCCGGTAGAAATCAGTCCTGATTGTGAGAAACGCACTCACAAAATGCAAATTTAGAGATGGATAAATTCTGTGAAGCAAAGGTTTATTAGCAGCATGCTGGGTGCATTCAGGAAGTAGGATGCCTGAAAAGCACGCCTGCTAATAGGTTGAGATTTATGTATAGTAACATTCATTATCATAGCCACACATTTTTACAAAGTCATTTACATATTCAACAGCTTTCCAGGGAAATCTTTAACATAAGTTTCCGCCCATTGTAGCATGCGCACTAAAATTCTAGGGTGGTCGTTGAGCGTCTTTTTTTTTAGGCTGGTAGTCTTCAGGATGAAGGCTCATTGTCTTCATCACTGTAAACTTTTCACCTTTATTGTCTCTGTGTAGCTAGTCGTGATTTAAGCCAGTTTCTTGCAGCTGTGTTAGTTCATTAGTTCCTTATCTTCAAGGTTGTTCTGCTTATCTCTGCTTTGAGGCACCCTCCTTTCTATCTTGGAGATTTACCTCTGTCTGTGAATGTAGAAATCTTCCAGGCCTTTGATGGATTTGCAACCTTCACAAATACTCTAGAAGTTACCAACTCCATCTGAATTCCCCCCCCTTTTTTTTTATTTTCTATATACAATGCGTATTCTTTCGCTTTCCATTGTACCCCATTACCAATTAGGGTTTTA
>NW_010180541.1:35941-42950 GCF_000695765.1 Mesitornis unicolor | reverse complement strand
CTGCTCTCTAATAGGTCGTTCCCCAATTTAAGTGTCATTGCTGACTCATATCCTGGGGCATCTAAGAAGAACTGAGACTGAGGTTGAAACTGAAGCAAAGACAGGACGCTGCTTTAGGAGATTCTTGTACTTCTTAAAAGAACATTCTATTAAAATTTGTCTATATCTGTAGCATCCAATATGAAGGATTTTTTTTTAAATATTATGATGCTATGTCCTATGGATGATATGAAATTGCCTTCTCTGCTATTCTCTCTGTTTAATAATCAGCTCTGTGAAGGTTGGATGACCACAGAGAACATTTCAGAAACACTCTATACAGGTTTTGTAACACCGCTGATAATCCCTATTGTGTCCAGGAAAGATGACAAAAAATCAAATAGAAATATCATTTTGTTCTTTCTGAAAAGAAACAAAAGAATTGCTAATTTTGCAACCAAGCTTAGAAAAAAATAGGAAAAAAAAAGAAAAGAGAAGAGATCCTTAAGGCCATACACAAAAGTTCTTTATCGACGATATTCCTTGTGGAAATACCCCAATCTACTTTTAGGAGACAGGAAAAGGTTGCCACGTTCTTCATGTCTGCTAGCAACCCTTTGCTGTCCTTCTCTGAGAGCATCTAAACTACAAGACAAGTTGTATAAGCTCTGGAAGGTTTCTGCTAGCCATATGTCCAAAAAGTGGCAGTTGCCATAGGAAGAAAAGGATGTCATAGATGTTCATAGAATCACAGAATGGCTTGGGTGGGAAGGCACCTTAAAGCTCATCCAGACCAACCCCTGCCATGGGCAGGGACACCTCCCACCAGACCAGGTCACTCAAAGCCCCATCCAACCTGGCCTTGAACGCTTCCAGGGAGGGGGCATCCACAATTTCCCTGGGCAACCTGTGCCAGTGTCTCACCAAATGTTCATTAAGTGAGCACAACAAGTGGATCAGGACCTTCAGGAGATGTACGTAGGGGGATGACCTGACTGTAGAGCTTGATCAGTTTCTGAGTAGGCCCAGAATCAGAAGTTTAAGTTGCTGGGAAAATTTATGAGGGAAAGATCAGATTTCTACAGACTCCATATATCTGTAGTGCTAAGTGAAATTTTTGAAATTTGCATATTTTGAAATTAGTACCTAAACATCACCTAAGTCCAGCTTCAGGCATTCACAACCCTTCACAGATCCAACCCGATGGGCTCAGAGAGATTTAGAGAGAAGATCATTAACCAGGTAAACGTCAACATCAGTAATACACAGATATTGTGTGTGTCAAAAGTATTCAAGAAGCTCGGTCTTCCCACTTCTAGATCAGTTGCCCTCACATCTTGACAGTGGATTTTATTGTGGCCTGCCTGCAAAAGGCAGGAGACTTAAAACATTTCTATGGGATTTTTAATACTTTCATTCACTAGGCTATCAGCTTCTGATTAAATGATCTGTTACAGAAAAAGGAGGAAGAGACAGTAAACAATTGCATTCAGTTTCACAGAGCAAGAAAATAAATGAAAACAGAGTTGCCATTCTTCCAACATTTCTTTAAAATCACTTGTACAGAAGAAGACAATATATATTTTACACTTCTCAAAAATACCAGAACATAATCCTGAAAATTCTTTATGAGTATGTTGAAGAGTGGCTGTAAAAACATTTACAGTGCATTTTTTTCTTTCACACCTTATTTGACCACCATAAAACATGTTTGTCCCAAGTGTTCCTGGGAGTTTGAACTGGTGATGTGGAGAATGTTGGGTTTCAGTGGACAAACTCTCATTATCGTATTGTGATAATTTAAAGAATGATCCACAAGGATTATTTTTCTTTTGTTCTTTTTGAATTTGTCTCTATAATGTTGTATCTTAAAAAACCCCAACATTAAATGACAGTAGTCTGCAGCAGTGTGATGGGCAGAAAATTGATCAGGAAATCAAGAGGCAAAGATTTTCTTCTTATTGCTCCGACTGGCTGGCAGAGAATGTCCTTCACTCCCTGTCTACCAGCTTCCCAGTGGTTTTTCCATAGTATTGATTTCCATTTAAGGATGCTTTACAACCTGAGCATACCAGTGAAAAACACTTCATAAGAGCAAGATCTTATCACTTGATGACTTGTGATATTATTCATGTGTTTTAACTTTGGTGTCTATCCAAGCAGGTGTTTTATCTTTCTTATAAACAGCCTCCATGATTAGAATTAATTCACTATTTGCATGTCATTAAGAACAAAATAGCCCCTTCTTCTACTTAATAACCGGATATTGTTCACTACAGAGTAAATATTCTTATAGGTACTGCTACCAAAACAAGGAAGTCTTTTCTCTCTTTTAAACCATCACAAACATCAAAACTGAGTTGTACTGCAGATGTACAGGTATTTTGGCTGCTCAGACATAGAGATATATTGAATGACAAAAGACTTCTTTTTCTTCTCCTACTTACAGAGAAGAAATTATTTAATAAAATGGGAAGAAAAGAGGTTTCTCCACCTTATGTATGATATCAAAAAAAGAGATGATGTAACCTCAGGCATTTTCACTTAACACCTCAGCTGCTGATCACCACCAACCACTGAAGACTGGCTTTGATGCACCAAGAAGCTGAGCCAACGCTGCAGTCTTTTATGAGAGCACCTGATCTCACCAGCTAATTAAAACACTTGAAACTGACTCTGTCTGAGGACCAGCAACAGCTGGTACCTCCAAACCTGCATGAAGCAACCCTGGTGTATGTAATTACCACAACTGAGAACTGACAAACCTCCTGGAAAAATGAGTCTATAAGGTGCTGGTGCTTTTTAGGGTGGTGCAGTAATGTGCTGTTTTAGTGGAGCCTCTAAGTGTTACTGGAGATAATGCAAAAACAGGAATAAAAATTTATTCAGAAATAAAACATAGCTGCTCTGATGAGACTTTGCTACTTAGAGCATATTTTGCTCTGTAGTTATGCAGCAAAGCTACTTCTATTTTGTATTGCCTTGCACCTTTAGGTTGGGGCAAGTTGTCAGCCTGTCCTTGGTATGAGGATGTCTTCAAGAAAAACAAAAAGCTTTTTTATTTCCTCCCCTCCACCCTTCTTCAGTGTCTGTACTGCCTGTGCTGTGTTGCTACGTGATCTTGCCTATTGCTGGTTATTCAGGTAATGTAGATATTTGCATTTTGTCATCACAGAGGTATGAAATTGGATATTGTCAAGACTTAACTTTTCTTATATTATCAAACATGGATTGATAGCAGCTTTATTGCTTTCCACTGCTGATTATTAGCCTGTGATGAGATCTGGTGGCAGCACCAGCTTACACAACCTACCTGAACCCTCTTCCCTTGGCTTTGAGATTTGCCCATGTTGTTGAAAGCAGAGTTAGGCCTGTTACTTATTAGATCTCTAAGTACAGTGTAAATTCACGTCTTAGAACTGGAAGAAACAGCACAAGATGTGAGATTTCTAAATCATTACAATTTGCTGAAAGGCAAACATATTCCTTTTAATTTTGGCTTGCATTACTACTTGCTTTTGTTGTTTGTGTCAGCCCAAAACACTGGCTGCTCCTGTGATTTCATGTCTCTGTAAATGAAAAGGCTAAGAATTCACTAGCATTACTGTGCTTGTAGTTAAGGGCATGTATAAAGTCATTTACCTCAAAATATCTTTAGCTACTTTTTAATTTATATCTATCTTAGAATGCAGTTGTTGTAACTATCAAGATATATCTATGAGTTCATAGTGAGGAACTGTGTGAGAAGTATAATTATGTGTTCGTCATTAACCCAGATCTTAGCTCTCAGGAAAAAAGATTCCTTATATAAGAAATAGAGGAATAAAAAAGACTATTGGGTCTATTCTATTAAAGCTCAATCCATTCAGAAAACATTTCCCTGCGGTCAGAATCTAATTGCTTTTTGAATAACCATTATGTATTCGCCTTTGCCCACTGGGCCATTCCAAACATGACATTCCTTAAAGGGGAAAAAATGACATCCAGCTGTCTGGTTTGAATTTCTCTTTTGCTGGCATATACTGATATTTCATCCAAGAAGCTGTATTAGAAGAAAATTGAGTTGTGAATGCAGTAAATCTGAAGATAAGTGTTAGAATTAACATTTGCCATGTTACCTTAGTTTATATCCTTTCTATGCATTATGATACAGGGTTTTATTGCATGACTACATGCTATATTTTCCATATGACGCTTGCTTTGCTCAGTGCAAAAGAGGGATGGTGTCTGCTGAATGATCAGCTTTAACAGTATCACTGTGCAGCTTTGGACTGTGTTCTGGTGAGTTCTGTTTAATACTACACCAAAGTAAAAAATTTCCTAACAGGCTTTTCTGTGGTTCTCGGAACTATCGTTAATAATATTGAATTAATTTTCACACCTTTCTGAAGATGAATTTATTTCCTTTTTTTATTAAGGGAGAGCTGAAGCCCAAATAAGCAAATACCAAAGATACACATTTGGTTTGAATTTCCATTCTGAATCCATGAGAAGATCAAGTTTCTTCGGACTACTTTACATGTGCTGAAGATGAGAATGTATTGCTATGGAGAAAACCTGGAGACGAGCTGAAAAGTGATAAATTGTCCTTCCAGTGCAGCCCCATCACAATTGCTGTTTTTCACATGTTCCCATTCTGTCTGAACCCTTCCAACTGCTGTCCCAGTCACCTGAAAACTATTTTCCTTGACTGTCAAGGTCAAGTCACCCCACTGGTGTTCAGGTCTTCCTTCTGCTCAATCTCTAATTCAGCATCACAAGATATGTCCAAAGTAATTGCCAGGAAAAGGTATACTAGTGTGGGGAAAGGTGGTATCCCAGTGTCAAGGCTGCAGTTGTGGCAGTCTTTGAAGATCCTGATGTTTGGATGGAGCTGGTATCATTTGTATGGGAAACATGAGAGAGACATGAAGCACCAACAGAAGCAGCAAGTATAAAGTGAAGAGGTGACTGGTGGATGAGTCAGACCAGGAATGGTGCCGGACGAAAGCAAGGAACCACAGTGTTTGGTTTTATTTGGTCTTGTACTCATAGTCTGAGCCTTAATGAAATAGCAGCAATAAAAGGGAGCAGGTAGGCAGGCAATAACAGCAGCAGTCTCAATGGGTAGCAGATATGCCTAAGACAGCAGGAACTGTGCTGTGACCCTTGAGCATGTCTTTCCAGCGGTTCCCAAGTTAGTCCTATAATGACATGGTGCCTAGGGCCAGCACAGCCTTACTGCTGATCTGACACCTCACCTGTGAGAGGAAGCAGGACTTGAGCTGCTCAGGTTGGTATCAGATCATCTGGAGGTCGGCTGGGTACCTAAGACAGGTATGTCCGACCAGGAAGGGGTGAGGTCCTTTGGGAACCACCATTTTCTTCTCCAGGCAAAACCTGTTGAAGTTCACAATCCTTCATCTCTCTGCAGTGTCTTCATATGGCTGATAGAGACAATTTCTCAACAGATACCTGAGCGAGGTCAGGAAGTTTGGGTTCCCTGGAACTGCAGGACAGGCTGTGGTGGAGATAGCTGAAGGTGTCCTAAAGGAGAACTAATCCATGTGTCAAGCTCAATTGCTGTCTTCCAATGAATCCTGCCACCTGAGATGGGGCATGTCTGTGAGGTGAAGGGCTGTGTTTTTATTCCTGAGTATCCAACCACTGTATCCATTCTGATAGCTGCTGAGATCATTTGGCTTTCTTCTTCATGGGTCTTCTAAGGCTGTGGTTCCCAACTCACAAGTAGGACATGGGCCCTGCTGGATGAGACCAGTGTGTGTGCTATGAGTGTGCTCTTGTTCACCCAGCAAAGGCTCTCAAGAAGCAGTTTATGCTGATTTTGGCCAGCTACAGGAGAATAGACAGCATGCAATGCTGCATACTGCTTACCCCTGCCACATTAATCTACAAAACCGGTTTTGATTAAAAAAACAACGAGCAAATTGGGAGGTTTTTATTGAACCAGTGCTTGTGTGCATAATGTTTGAGACGCAGTACTAGGACCTCGAACCCAGACTTTAGCATCTCATCAGATTGTATTCTGGGTTGTACTAAGGCAGTCCCGCTGAGCTTAGCCTGAGAAGTATAGGTAAATAAATAAAAGTCTGCCATTTTCTGATAGAATTTAGTGACCTCTTTTTCTTTCTCTCAAAACAGATGATGTTTCTTTATAATGTACACATTTTTCATCTGAAACATAAGCAGCAACAAAAATAAAGTATGTAAAAATGTCAGCAGGAGGTTGACCTTTTTGGAACTTCTAAATAACCATTCTAACTTCAAATCTATTTTTCTGAAAATATAGGTCTAAGTTTAAATGCTGGCTGCAGGCAAACTGTTTGAATTGTTCAACTATCTAAAAATATACTTAAAAGCTGGATATGAAGAGACAAGAAGCTGATGTAGAAGCAAAGGAAGAGACAGAATGTCAGGGCCTTCGGGAAGCTGTAGCACAAAGACTTCACAGATGCTCCTTTCAAAGATTTCCTCAGCTCCCTGCTCTTAGTGCAGATATTCATGTGGAAGGAGCGTGCCAAATTCTGCCATGGAGGTTACATAAAGAGAAGTTAGCTAAAAATAAAACTTTGTGACCAGGAGACCTATAGGAAATGAGCACCAGCAAGATATAAAATATTAGAATTAGAGAAGGTGTTTTGCTTCAGATAATCTCTCCGGTAAGCAACTAGGGGCAAAACTGTTTGAAATAGCTGCTAAACACAGAAGACCTAGCAAGCTCCTTAGATTTTTCCTTGCAAACATAAGATAGCAAACAGTACCAAGGCTCACTTTCTTTGGTGCTGGGTCTGCCAGATCAGGAATGGAGGAAGATAAAAGCAGAAGATTGCAGCAGTGACCAAAGGGGCAAAGCTGATGAAATGGGCTCTTGAATTATGCTCTCTGAGGTGAAGAAGATTTTGCAAGGCAGATCACCTGATTTCCTGCTCCGTGCAAGCTCTTTTTCATTCAGTCGCAGGAGGACAGAGATAGTTTGTTTCTTTAGAAATGTCTTTGAAAGGTTTCTGATCTGCCTTTAATTGGGTTACCA
>NW_010180541.1:29476-35910 GCF_000695765.1 Mesitornis unicolor | reverse complement strand
TCCCTACTGTTCTGCGTGAGATGTTGCTTTGTGACATACATTTCCTCTTCCTTTCTGTACAAAAGCAAGAGATGAAGATCAAGTTATTTCTGAATAACAATGTCTAGACTCTGCTGCTGGACTCCATCCAAAAATGTTTATCAGGTCATAGCTTAAGCTGGTGTAAACTGGCACAGCTGTACTGGCTTTGTTCTAGTTGTTCTGACTAAGGCAGGTGAAGCTGTAGCACATGTTAATCTAAGCCTTTCTTGGTCCCTGTGCTCTGACAAAGACTTTGGGGAGCTTTACTCAGGCTTATTCATTTTGAGGTATACCGAGTGATGGTTTAATGGGAGAAATTATGACTGGGCTTTAAGTGCATGACCCAGTGTCTAGACTATCGCTTGCACTTAATCTTGTGCCTTCCATGTAGGCATTGTTTTTGTACTTCTTTTAGTGTTTTACTGCTGTTCCTACCTGTGTGCTGGACTGCATACTCATTTGTATGTGGAGCTTAAGGAACACACGTAGGGGTGGCTCAGGATTGCAGACACCTTGCTGCATATCACAGAATCACAGAACGTTAGGGATTGGAAGGGACCTCAAAAGATCATCTAGTCCAATCCCCCTGCCAGAGCAGGAACACCTAGATGAGGTTACACAGGAAGGCATCCAGGCGGGTTTTGAATGTCTCCAGAGAAGGAGACTCCACAACCTCTCTGGGCAGCCTGTTCCAGTGCTCTGTCACCCTCACTGAGAAGAAGTTTCTTCTCAAATTTAAGTGGAACCTCCTGTGTTCCAGCTTGTGTCCGTTACCCCTTGTCCTATCATTGTTTGTCACCGAGAAGAGCCTGGCTCCATCCTCGTGACACTCACCCTTTAAATATTTATAAACATGTTACTTCTTCTTTATGCCTTCTTTCTTCTTCCTTCTTCCTCCTCTCACCATCGTCAACAACCTTTGGTTTGGAGACAACAGCATCAACAAGGAGTTATGAATCATCTGATCTGGGAAGAAATACTTCAATTGCTTTTCATAATCACCTGTTCTGTCGTCACTAACTACAGAAAAAAACAAAATACTGCCAAGATTTACCTCCACACTCTTGTAAACAATCTGGTCTTGCTGTTTGCTTGCTGTTGAAATAATGAGGTATACATCAGGCTGCAGAGAGATGGGCCCAACCCCTTGCCCAGAATTTTACAATGACTTCGCTCATCTTAGTACATGTTCATTGCCAGCATCGCACAGGTCTCGGCATGCAGCACTTCATCACAACATTGCTAACTCCACTTCAATCAGAGGAAGAAATCCTATCCTTGTTAGCTTTGGAAAGATTTGGGTTCTGTTTCAATGCATTTCAAATTAAAACAAAAAAAAAAGGAGGAGGTGAGGCAAAATTGTTGCTGACACAGAGCTGAAAATGAGGGTTATCTAAAGGTACTTAAAGGCACTTTGTTCAGAAAGACAGAAAATGCAGATTTCCTAATCTTGGTTGTGCTCCAGCTGATGGCCCTGGTTAAACAATGAGTATATTTTAACTCTGCTAACTGCTGAAAATGCAGGAAATAGAGAAAAACCAGTGTGGGCCAGCAGTTGCTGTGTTGCATGAAGTATGAAATGGGAAAGACCCACCTGTGCCGTTACTACCTGGGGCCTGGAAGCGTAAGGCTGCAGGGTGGCACGTGAGTACGGTGCTGTAGAAGTGGGTCATGTTGTCCATTTAGCAGAGGTGGGCTGCTCCTGGTCAGCACAGACACGAGGTGGAGAAAGAGGTGACCAGGTTGCCTGGGCAGTTGTGATTCAGCAGGTTTCTCTCTCTTTTTAAATGTCTAATTTAGCAAAACAGCTTCTGAAGGTCCCCAGGAAAGCTTGCCTCTGAATTAATGGATTTAACACCTTTGCTATTAGACTAATTCACTCTTTTAGTGGAAGGAGAAGTGTTTGGAGAGTTGCGATCATTTAGTCAGCTTGAGTCAATACTTCTGATCACAGATGAGCCTTGTGTAGGCAGGGAAATGACAGATCCTTCTCTCTGTCCTTCCTTATAGCCTAACAGATAATGTGATGGAACTTGAGGGTCTTGGGGTTTTTTAAAATGTCTATAAATCATATAGAATCAGAATACCAGGTTGGATGGGACCACAAGGATCATCTGGTCCAACCTCTCCAGGTATAAGTATAGTTTAAATGAGATGAGTCAGCACTCTGTCAAGCTGACTCTTAAAACTGACCAATGCAGGGGAATTTACCACTTCCCCTGGGAGATTGTTTCAATGTCTGATTGATCTCATGGTAAAAAAAAACCAAAACATTTCTCCTGGAGTTCAATTGGAATCTCTCCAAAAGCAACTTGTGTCCATTACCCCTCCTCTTTTCCATGTGACTCCTTGTGAAAAGGGAGTCTCCATCTTCCTGGCAGCCACCCTTTATGTACTGGTACATGGTGATAAGGTCCCCCCTAAGCCTTCTCTTCCCAAGGCTGAACAAGTCCAGTTTTCTAAGCCTTTCCTCATACAGTAGCTCTTGCAGTCCTCTGATCATCCTCGTGGCCCTTCTCTGGACCCTTTCCAACCTGTCTGCATCTTTTTTGTACAGCAGGGTCCAAAATTGGACACAGTACTCAGTCATAGTTTGTAGTTTAACTGCTGATACTTTCATAGCAAGGTATAAGAAAGATTTTGAGTCCACTTTGTTCCCCCATCAACCACCACCGTTGCCGGATCACCCTCTTCTTGCCAAAGCACCAACTTTTAGAAGGGATTTGCTCACAGGCCATGTTCCTGAATTGGCTTTTTTCTCTCTGTTGTATCTCAGGAGGCCTTACCCTTCTCTGGTGTTACCACACAGTGTGGATAGGAGGCCAGAAGCTGCACCTCGCTGTGCATCACCCTGTTTGAACTTCACACCCTCGCTGCAGCTGGGCCTGCCTAGTCTTGCTGCTGCCAGCCTACTCACCTTGCCTTCATCCCAGTCCTCATCTTCCCTATCTCTGAGCTGCCTTCTCCTGTCACGCATATGCCTACACAGGCATGCTGGCTGCCTTGGCCATATTTTATAGGCAGGAGGTTGAGACTTGGGTTTGTTCAGGTCTTTCCTGCCTCACAAAGGGGACAGGGAAAAAGGATTGCATGGGACTTCCCAGTGACATAGGAGAAGCAGGAAGATGTGCCTGGACCTTCTCCAGATGGCAGAAGCCCTCTGCATCCTGGCTTTGAGGGGAGGGCAACATCTGTGGCTCTGGTTCAGTGGCTGCTGCACGTTCCTTTGAGCCCCCCAGCCTGTAGATGAACAGGGAATAAAGAAAACCTTTTAACTGCTTGGCTTGCCTCTGCAGGCTATGATTTTTCATACTGGTGCAGCTCACTTCTATCTACAGAGCACCTCCTTGTCTCCTGGTATTAAAGGACAGGGGAGTGTTTTTCACTAACTGGGAAAAAAAACAGAGCATTTGAGGTCATCTGTGGCATAATTCAAGCTATGGCTCCTGTCAAATTTTTTTACAGAGTAACTTTACTGCTTGTAAGTTGTTCCTGAGTAGATTACATTTTTCTGCACTTTGGTTTGATTTTTTTTAATATTTTGATTAAGTATTTTCTACCAATTCTCTCCTTGATGTCTGTGAAAAATTGATTAGAAGAATTTAGCAATCAACATTTGAACTGTTCCTATTGAATATCTAGAGCTATACTAGACTTAAATTCCTCCTAGTCAAGACTTGAGACACTTAATTTGAGTTTTTATGCAGGCTGTTCATGTGCCCTCAAAAGTTAAATAAATGTTAAAGTCAATTGATGGTTGAAAATAGAGGTATTGAGTTGCCTGGGAGCCCAGGTCAGTGCTCCTGTTCATTCCCAGAGGTACTGATAGAAATCAAACTCAGATCTATGTGTAATGCACCTGGGCAGCAGTGGGATTTGGGGAAGAGGAGGAAGATTCCCTCCTTTAGCCTAATGGCAACCTGAGAGGGTACAAGCTCAGAGCTCCCTCTTTCTTGAAGAGTGTCTCATCTATCTCTATGTATACACCAAGAATGCTGTTTTTTGAGTGTTTGCTTTGGCAGGATGCTGGCTTTTGGTTTTGTAGTACTCTGTAATATGTTCACAGAAAGTTTTCTGCATACTCCTGACAAACAAGTCCATGTGCAAGAATATTCTTAGGAAGTGAAAACATCTTCTGGTGAGGAGATTGGGTGTTAAAAATGTGGCCAGAAAAGCCAGCTTTTATGCTGAGGCAGTTTCAAATAAGCTTATATTTGGTCTATACATAGGTCAAGTGATGAGTTTCAAAGTCCTATAGTAAACTATTGGACCATGGTTGTAGTTGAAGATCAACTGCTGGATTGACTTTGAAAAACAGAGATCTTTCTAATCTGTTTTTAGTATTTGTCTATTACCCATGCAGGCATTCCCTCACAGTATTTTGTTTGTCATTTAAGATTATGTTTGTAACCAGAAATTAGCATGAATGCTCTGCCTGGTCTCACATTTAAAGACCCAGAAGGATGCCTGATTTGCATGCATGGTAGGTGTTTATGTGCTTACGCTGGCTTATGGAAATGTGTGTACCTTGGAAAAGGTCTCTTTGGAGAAGGACAATTACTACTGGGTAGTCAGTATTGCAGAGAGCAGGTGTGAAGCAGGTCTCACAGCTGCTTTTTTCTTTTCTCTTCCCAGAACTGGAAGGAGATCACTCCCTACCTGACTGCAAAGTAATCATAAAAGCTCTTTGTGCTCTGCTTCCCTCCCTGCCCTTGCAAGGGTTCTCTCTGGTTGCTCACCAGTCCTTTGTGCAGCTCCTGGCACAGTGGGATGTGAGTTGGTAGTCAATGCTCCAGGTCAATATGACACGAGGTATGTACCAAAGATGTACCTTCTCATCATCCTGCAGCAGTAATAGCTTGTTGAAGAGCTAGGTCTGGGAAATAACTTTGTTGGGTGTTAGATGAAATTGTATGGGAGTTTTATAGCAAAGTCCATATAGTACAGCAAAAGGAATGTTAGTATCCTGAACTGACCACTGTATTCTCAGTATTTTTATATGTTTTATATAGTATTCTACACCATAGATTCAAAGTGTAATTCTTTTTGCTTCAGTTTCTTAAGCTTCATTTCCCCCTGTACTTTCTCAGCAAAGTAATTGCCTCAACCCTCTTCCCACACACACTGAAAACATGGTCTTACAGGCACTGCTGATTGTTAGCTTAAAGCCAGGATATGAAGAAGCGATGCTTAATGGGTTTTTTGAAAGGTGACTAACACCTAATTGCCATGGAAATCAACAGGATTTAAACAACTGAAAAACTTCTCCCCAAGCTCTATCTACTTTTACAGTGAGATCAGTGCTTCTTAAAACCTGGCCCGTCACCTCTGTGCAGTGTCATCATATGGCAATACCCTCATGGAAGAATTTCATAAAATCATAGAATACCAGCTTGGAAGGGACCACAAGAATCATCTAGTCCAACCTTTCAAGGTAAAAGTACAGTTTAAATGAGATTTCTGGCCTCACCAGAAGAGCACTGCAGTAAGAGGGAGCTGTGCTATAACATCTGCACTGGATTGTATTATTTCCAAGCCTCCAGTTTGGAGACGCTGGCAGGATGAGAGGCATTGAAACCTCTCCCTAGGGCTTACTCCCTCGTTGTAATGGAAAGGTTTCAGATCGTGAGGGAAGCTGGACGGTTTCTTGGGGAGGAAAGGTGAATTGCAGTGCTTAAGATGCCTCCCACCCCTCTGCTCTCTGCAAGTTTGGTACTTCCTGCAGTAGAAAGAGGGCAATTACATTCCCAAGATACACCATCACAGAGGCCAGCACATAGGAGTAGGAGGTGCAGGTGGAAGTGCAGTTTTGGCCTGTGCCCTTTAGCAAGCCCCTCTAGGAGACCTACCGCTGCAGCAGGCAAAGGCTGGGAACAACCATTTGCCTCTTGCTTTTATTTCCACTCCTGCCAGAGTGCAAATTCCTTGTTGCCCTGACCCAGGAGAAACACACCTGCATTCTTTTCTTGCCTTAGCATTTTATTTTGCCCCAGTGAATAAAAGCAAAACAGAAGAGAGAGCTTTGTGGTTCAGGAAGCTGACAGTTATTAAAAGTAAATTTTGCAAGAAGGCAAGACAGAGCAAGGGGGATTCTGACAAATTCCTGGTATGTATGGAATGTTTTTTTATATGGGAATAAAACAGAGTTCAGAGTTTCTTCTATTACATTTTAAGAGCTCCGTTATTTGAAAATAATTGTTTGTAGTGTCTTTATTTTCCTGACCCAGGGCAGTTTTGATTGGCGTAACTGGAGCAAACAGGATTGCATAAGGCTGCAGAGGTTTCCTGGTACAGTGGCCAGCTGCAGGCTTTGTCCTGATTTTATCGTAACTGTGAAATTCTCACCTGACATCTGCACTAGCACATCTTGTCATTGGCAGTAACGCGAGCATGGGCATTCCCGCAGAATGATC
>NW_010180541.1:6492-29445 GCF_000695765.1 Mesitornis unicolor | reverse complement strand
CTGTGGGAGAACGGCATGGAGCCGCCCTGAGCACAGCAACAAGAAAAATAACACCTCTGATTTAGCAAAAAAAACCCACACAGAGGCCAGATCGGCTTCAGGTCTAATAAAATGGTTCAACTTAGATAAAATGTATTTTATGTAATTTCTGAATTTATTGCTGCAGTCTTGTCATTTTCATATGGAAGCAGTGTGGGCATCCCAGCTCAGAGGGATCTTTTTCGTAGGTTTTTTTTTATATTACCTGTTGGTCATATTTGTAAGTAAAAAATTTCTATTCTTCTATTCACTGCTTTTACATGATTGAAGGGTTTTGTATCAGAAGAACTCTTTGGAAGACAAAATTTAATATTCTACTGGAGGCAAGTTTAATACTCGAAATGCTTCTTTGTACCTGAAAGAAAACCTTTGCTCCCAGCTTGAGAGAAACACAAGACAAACCAACAACCTGAATGCTGGCAGTAAGAACAGAGAGAACATCTGTGCTTAATATGTCCTGTGACCATGCTGCAATAATTTATTACAAACGATCGAGAGCTGCAGAAGATCTTCTAAGAGGGACCCTTTCTGGTGACAGAAATCTGTTACTGACCCTGGAGTGATCCTCTTGCAGGTTATAGGAAAAAGCCCTTTGGGACTCCAGCTTGGATGTTGGCATCAACATGACTTGCACAGTGTAACTGAGAGCAGATCTCTCTCAAGAATGGTTGGGCTTTTGGACAGGTGGACAAGTAGCTATAGATTTGGGGTCAACTTTTCAAAACCAGCAAAGATCAGACACAAAAAAGGTGTATAATTACAAGAGGTGCTTGGGTGCTTCAGGAGTGTTTCACAACGCCACATTAGGACAGCTAAGTATTCTAAAAAAATGGTACGTTGGTGTCACTGTTCCAGTGCTTATTGGTGAAATTTAAACTCTTGGCCCAGATTCTCAAAAGTATTTGGCCATGCTGGATCCCACTGATCTCTGTGCTCAGGTAACTCGGCTGCAGCTGCATTGGAGACTTGAGCTCAAGGGCTTCCTGTCACTTTTCAGAAAGAAGATATACATTTTTAAAGAATTTTACCCATTATTTGTGGAAACAACCTTTTCAAAAGAGAAGCATCCAGTTCCTCAGCACAGGGCCAGCTGTGCCCTCATTCCCTGGGTGAGGGCTGTGCTGGGAGCAGCACCAAGCTCTGCTCAGCAGGACATCGGTGCTGAGGGCTCCTTCCGTGACTGACCTGCAGCAACCCCCAATCAGCGCTGGACTTTGGCACTGGAGTATCCCTGCTGCAGGAGGTACCTGCCTGAGGTGACAACGGATGGGTTTGTTCCTCAATCCTGCTTATTTAGAAAGCAGGCAAATAGTGATAAGCTTTAAAACAATTCCAAGAAGTTTGTATTCACAAACAAGCCGTGGGAACTCTAATTTAAATCCAGGGTTGTTGTTTTTCACAGAACATATGGCTGTTTATACCAGGAAACTAATAAACATATTGTCAACAACAGCCATCAGAGTTATTCTTCAGGATTTGAAGGACAGTTTGTAACTTCATCCAGTGACTGGATTAATTCCCTCTCCTTCTTGTGTAATTCTGAGAGATGAGGGGCTCTGAAACAGCAAGTGGGAGCTGTGTCTTTACATTTGGGGTCTTAGGGTTTTTATTTCATCCTTCTCTAGAAGCTTGGTATAAGCATGTCGTTGGCCTTCAGTAAAGAACAAATAAATGGTAATAGCTTGTGTGGCACCAAAGCTATACAAATAACTGGCATCACTGGGAGCTTCCAGTGCTCATGGGAGCCTCAATGTGTATGACCTGGGAAGCTGGAACAGGCTTCCCAGGGAGGCGGTGGAGTCACCATCCCTGGATGTATTTAAAAAGCCGGTAGACGAGGTACTTAAGGATATGGTTTAGTGGGTAGACAGGAACGGTTGGACATGATGATCTCAGAGGTCTTTTCCAACCGAGCGATTCTGTGTGTGATTCTGTGTGTGACCCAACAAATGATATTTCATATTTTCTACGATAGTACCAAATTCTTAAGTCAATACATTATTTTTAAGGGGCTGTAGCTCAGTTAAAATTCTTGTGGAAAGTACAGGCAATGATAGGACTGAATAATGACTTTGTGATCTGGACTCCTGCTGTAAGAAACATCTTACTTTTCTCTTCAGTTCCCTTGGGATGTCCTATAATGTAGCTGTTCCTTTCTTCTGAGAATAACATTCAGATTTTTTTTTCTATTTTATGTCCAAAGCCTCACAATGCTTCTATAAGAAATACAGAATGGCTTTATACACAGCAAAAATAATGTAGTCTGATTTTTCCCTTTATTTGGGTCCCCATTTATTTGGGCCCTAGAGCTGGATTTCTAGTATCTAAGAAGGGTTGAGTAGCTCCTGCAAAAAGTCAAAGTAATTAGTGCCTTCTTTCCCATGTTTTTTACTGTTAACATTTGCCTGCAGAAATCCCAGGTTCCTGAAGCCAGTGGGCAAGTTTGGAGCAAGAAAGACGTGCCCTTGATGGGTAAGAATTAATTTAGGGAACATTTAGCCAGACTACAGATACACAACTCCATGGGACCTGATGGGATGCACCCCTGAGTGCCAAGGTCTGGGAGAAAGTAAATGTTACGCCTATCTTCAGCATGGGCAAGAAGGAGAATATGAGGAACTACAGGCTGGTCAGCTTCATCATGACCCCTGGGAAAGTGCTGGAGCAAATCATCCCAAGTGATTGGGAGTCATCAGCATGAAGTTACAAAAGTCAAATCATGCTTGATCAACCCAATAGCTTTCTACAGTGAGATGACTGGCTCAGTGGATGGGGGAGAACAGTGGATGTTGTTTATCATGACTTTAGCAAGGCTTTCAATGTTATCTCCCCTAACATCCTCAAGACAAAGTGTGTGGGCAAGGTAATTGGGCAGTGAGATGGACTGAAAACTGGCTGAGCTGCTGGGCTTAGAGGGTTGTGATCAGCAGCTCAAAGTTCAGCTGGAGGCCAGTCACCACTGAGGTACCCTGGGGAGTGATACTGGAGCCAGGACTGTTTGATCTCTTCATTAGTGACCTGAATAATGGGGACAAATGCACCCTCGGCATGTTTGCAGATAATAAAAATCTGGGAGGTATGACACATGAGCCAGCAATGTGTCCTTGTTGCAAAGGTGGCCACCAGCCTCCTGGACTGCGTTAGGCCAAGCATTGCCAGCAGGTCAGGCGAGGTGATCCTTCCCCTGTGCTCAGCCCTGCTGAGACACATCTGGGTGCTGTGTCCAGTGCTGTGCTCCCCAGTACAAGAGAGACATGGACATACTGGAACGAGTTCAGCAAAAGCCACAAAGATGATTAAGGGTTTGGATCCTTTGCCATACAAGCAGAGGCTGAGAGAGCTGGGATTACTCAGCCTGGAGAAGAGAAGGCTGCAGGGATGTTATCAGTGTGTACCAATACCTGATACTTGGAGGGGAGGGGTGCGTAAGGAGAATGGGACAGATGCTTCTCAGTGGAGGTGCCCAGTGACACCACCAGGGAGGCAATGGGCACAAATAGGAATATAGGAAATTCTGTGTGAACATAAGAAAGTAATACCTTTTTTACTGTTCAAACAGTAAAACACTGGAGCAGGTTGCCCAGAGAGGTTGTGGAGTCTCCATCCTTGGAGATATTCAACACCCGACTGGATGCAGCCCTGAGCAAGCTGTTCTCATTGTCCCTGCTTTGACCAGGGGTTGTACCAGATGGTGTCCAACGGTGCCTTCCAACCTCAACTGGGGTGGGCACATCTATAGATACATATGTGTGTGAACACACAGATAGTTTGACTGCATACACTCTTCAGAAAATTTGGCTTACAGAGATAACAGAAGTATTGTGATGCTTGTTTCAGGGGGAGTTAAAAAGTTTGGTGCTCACGTGCAGAGCATTTTTTTAATCAGTCTATGTTTAGCTTTGGGTCTTCTGTGCAATACAGGCCACAGACATTTTACCATATAATATCTAGAAGTGTATTCAATGTATTTTGGTGCAAATCCTTCAAAACCAGTGGAAAATACACATTAAATGCAACAACTTGTATGTCAGGTGAGCTAGTCAGATCTGGTTTTTGTTGCACTACAATGTTTCTCACCAAGTTGTGCTCTTCTACCTCTGTGGAATCTTGGGCCACTCATTCTGCTTAGCCCATGTTTATTCAGTACAAGGAACCGTACTTCCATTTGGGACTACTCAGAACTGGCAGAGAAATATTGGAAAGAACCTTCCTGCTTAATGTCTATTTGGTGCTATAATTTTAAAAAAACAACAATTTCCAGTTTTTGTTCCTTCCTCTGGTGACTGGACACCAGCATCTTCCTTGCTTCCATGGCTGCTTCTCTGCTCTGATGGTGTTTAAGCCCTTTTGAACAGCAGCCCATGGAAGGGGATGGGTGGATGGATTGTCTACTAGAACAGATAAGTCATTTATTGTGTAATAAATAATTCAACACAAATCATAGTCTAGCTACTCTGTTACTCTGAATGTCTTCAAATCTTCACGTCCTATATTTTATTTTTCAATCAGCTGCTAAGATGATCCTGAACACAAGCAGAACAAGATCAAAGTCTGTGTATTATTTCACTGTGTAAGTCTATAATGGAGCCACAAAGGAAAACAATTTCTCCTCCTCAGTCTCTCATGTCATTTTGTGTCAAGGATAGCAAATGAAGGCTCCTCCCTGTTGCTGAGTAAAAGATTTAACAGAAAATCCTTGAGCTGAGGACAAGGCAGAACTGGCACTGGGGTTGCCTGTTCTGGTGAAGTGCTCTTGCTCTCCACCACCTTCCAGGGCCTGCTGTCAATCTCCAGGACAACCGTGGGTCTTGAATCCAGTCTTGGTTTTGGCCAGTTAATGCAGTCAGTGCAGCTGACTGATAAACTTGGACAGTCAGCAAAAACATGGATGTTATGATTGTTTTCTTGAGAAGTCCCTATGACTCATGCAGTTTTATTATCTGTATTGTGCTGGTTAGGGCCTAAGTCAAGGAAACATTTGACCCGAAGTTTTGTTCACTCCTATTCAGGAGGGCATTTTAAAGCTTTGTACGCTTAAGCATTTCCATGGAGCGTGGTGGTTTTCTGAGGTAATGTCTGTAGCATCCCACTGGAGTTGATGGAGAAAGATTCCATGGACTCTTGGAGGCTTGGATTCCTCTTTACGAATGTTGACAGTGCTGAAAGAAAATCAGGGATCCTCTAACAGGCATCACCCATCACTTCTGCAGTGCTAAGGGGTGGCAGTGCCAGCCACCAGGCTCTTTGCAGAAACACCATCCCTGCCACCAGGGTGCCCTCAGAAAGTGGCTTTGTAGATGGTCCACAGCTTCCTACCCTACATAGGAGCAAGGCTTTTGAACACCCTTGACACCACTCTGGCCTTTTCACACCATATGAAGTTGTTTACTGAGTTCACAATCTCACCTGTGTGTGTATCAAACTAAGAAACCCAGTTAGAAACACGCAGCCAGGACCAGCCGTGGCAACAGTGGATGTACAGTGACCTACTTTTAACACAGCTTATGCAGCCTTTCCTGCTGCTTTATGCTTGAATGGCAGAATTAGCAACAAAAGGTCAATTTATGGCAGCCTTTTATTGCAATGTTCTTTTGCTCTAGTCCAAAGTTATAATGGCAAAATGCTCCGCTGAGTACAATGAGGACTGCAAAAATCAGCCCCACTTTTTATGTAAGACCCTAAACTTTATCTGTTTTAAACAGCTTTTGGTGCTAAGCTTATTTTTTGTTTTGTTTGCTTTCTTATGAGGAGAGCTTTGTTACTCACATGGAGAGCAATAGAGGAACACGTCTGAATATGAATAGAAAGGCTCAGCAATGGGAGGGTTAAGTAAAACCATAGAAAATACTTCTGAAGCTCAGCAAACAACCCCCCTTGCATGGAGGAAGAAGAGTCTAAACCACAGCAGCCACAAAAAGTGAAAACTGTATAGCAGATATGAGACGGGAACCTGGTCCCTGCTAAAGGAAGGCACAAAGTAAATCTGATGTGACCCAACCACGCAGGGTCACAAACAAGCCGAGACAAATGCAGGGGGAAGGACACCGTGACAATAGTGAGCCCAGAGGGCTGGGACACATGGCTGAGTTCTTACATGTCAGCTGTGCTGCAATAGCTGACTGATTCATACACTTCGCCTACGGCAGCCATGAGGTAAAACACATTATGTTGAGCCTCAGTGGCAGAGGGTGAGATGAACGCGCTGCCCTCGCTGCTTGCAAAGGGCTGAGAGGGCGTACGTGAATGGTTACCACAGCTCAGTCAACGTAGGGGCATCTGCCACCTCTGAGCATCCACTGGGCTCCCATTCTGAAATGTCCCTAAGCCCTTTCTAACTAGGGTCGGCCTGTTGCAAACAGGAGTGTGTGTGATAGTGTATGGAGAAGCCCATGGAGAGCCTTGTTCAGCTGCAAGGGTGGCTTGTCACAAATCCTGGGTGATGGCAGCTTGTGTCAAGCTCTCCTAGCAATATGCCAAGGACCATGGCTCCAGTACGGGCAGAGCCTTGTTTTTCTCTCTGCTCAGCGTTCTGCCAGATAGCAAAAGCTGCCTTGCCAAGGTTGCTCTACAGCTTCTACTGCTGCCGGTAATCTGGGTAATCTCTCATCTCGCCTTATTTCGCTGTTTATAGCCGTGACAGCCGAACCCTAGACAATGTGTAATGGGTGAGTTATGTTAAACGTCGTCAAGCCAATAATGATTTTGGACCAAGGGCAACGCTAGCTGCACACTAGAGCTCAAAGCGCCAGGGTGGAAATCAGCAATGGCAAGTGATTTGAGAAGTCACCATGCCCCAGCTTCAGTTTACGCATTCACTGCACTGTCTGCTCTTTGGGACTGATGGAGGGTTTTGCCTAGAGGCAGTTGAGTGTTACTGGTTATGAGACACACAGCCACAACTTCAAGTAAAAGCCTTGTTAGTCATCTTTCCTCCTATCTCATGGATCATTGTGGCTAACAAACATCTCGCAGCTGTCTTCCAGGGTGCTGGGAAAGTCAGACTCTCTTCACTCTGAAGCTTCTCTATCTCCGTGTGTTCCCAGTGCTTTGTCTGGGTTTCCACTGGTTAGGACTTTGGCTGAAGTGGGTCTCCGACAGCAGTTGGAAAAGATACAAAGAAATCATATCTTTCTTAGCTGGATTGACTCCTAAGTTTTGGCAGGACTAAGGAAGTCTTCAGCCAGAATTGAAGCTGTTAATATAATAGTCACTCCACTCAGAGCATCATCTTTTGCATGCAAGCATATTCACACAGTCCCTTTCTGAGTCTTAATTACAGGGTGAGTCTAAAGATAAAGGTGATTAAAAAAACTCATCAGTTATGAACTGGCATCATTGTTTGCATCAAGGAAGTAGGTCCACTCTTCTGTAACAACTTGAAATCTTAATACAAGCCATCACTGTACAAGTGGCAATGCCGATGGTCTTTTTTTAATAAATAGGGAGACAAAGTTTCTTTTAAAGACCTGATCTTAAGTTGGACAGAACAACTCCAAATCCTTTCCTGGAAAGTGCTCAGAACATCTCTGAATCAGGCTGGTTGAAAGAAGGATGCACTATGAAGACAAGTGCCTATGTATACGAGTTTTCTCAGATACAGTCATAACCACATCCTAACTTAGGGTGCCATGTTTGCAATCATCTTACCAAGCAGGGCTTGCTGCTACCAGCCTATCAGTGACAGCAAGGCATGAGTGTTGCAGCAGAGAGAGAGAGATAAGGGAAAGGGAAAACTCTCTGAGTGGCCAGCTGGGAAGACAAGCAATGGGGCCCCCCAGCTGGGTGTCCCCTCCAGTGTGGTGGGGTCCCTCCATTATAATGTTCCATAATAACTACACAGTTTTCATGAGGAACTGCCACAGTGAGGAGAGCTGGCATCCAGGATCCCACCGCATTGAGGGTGCTGAGCAGGACATTGCTAAGAGTCTGAAGTGTGAAGAAGGAGTCAGTCTTGAAAATGCCACCTTTCTCTTAAACTTAAGTATTTACCTGAAAGCCCAAATTAGGTGTGAGCTTGTACCTTGGAACATCCAGCTGTCTGGCTGCAGAATACTGAAGATCCACAATTCACCTTACAGTCCTCCATACAGCCAAGGCAGGACCTGGCTGGGATGGGCCAGGACTTCTGTGCCCCATGTCTCCTTCCTGTGGAAGTTGGAGAGTGGAGGGGAGTGGAAAGTTACTGCACACCTTGGTGTCCTTGGCACACAGTCAGGCGGTGGTGAGGACAATCATCCAGACTGGGGATTTGCAGAGCACTCCCGTACATAACCATAATCATCTCCTTGAGTAGACATTACCAGCCAGCTTTTTTGTCATCCTGAATATAACTGGAACAGATAATTCCATCTTTTTGTATAAAAGCCTGCTAGTTCAAGCACTTGCCCAAAAATGGGGAGACCTGGGTTTCATACCATCAATCTGAGAGATCTCGAAGCCACTGCTTCCCTTTCCACAGGAGCATCTTCACAGGTTTGCTGGAGGTCGGTGAGAGAAGGAAATGTTTCCCACACCTCTCATCCCTGATTGTAGCTGGGCTATTGTACAAAAAGGAGTGGAGGCTTTGCCTTTGCAAGAGAAGGCAGGAAAAAGAGATCCTCCTGAGAGACCACCAGTGAGAGAGACCAGAGAC
Source organism: Mesitornis unicolor (assembly GCF_000695765.1). Taxonomy (NCBI): domain Eukaryota; kingdom Metazoa; phylum Chordata; class Aves; order Mesitornithiformes; family Mesitornithidae; genus Mesitornis; species Mesitornis unicolor. The sequence continues at coordinate 20,774 of NW_010180541.1, read as the reverse complement.
CTCTTCCTTGGTCTGTCTTTGTGTAGGGTTCAGCTTCAACAGAAAGGGTAGGAAAGGATCCATCTCCTCAGCAGCCTGCAGTTAGGGTACTCCTGAGGTTGGCAGCTGTGGACTTTCTGTTCCAGTCCTCTCTTGAGTTGTAAACTTTTCTAGACAAAGCTCAGATTTTTGTGATGTGTCTGCACAGCAGTTAGAATAACACTGCCAAGCACCTTGTTATTATCTTGCTACTGTTATTAATTACTCAATTAAAGCTGGTCATGATATGTTACTGATAAACCTTAGCCTGATTTCTGAGGAGAATGGAAAACTGGGTTAATTTTCCTAGCTCTGTTCTCATTAAAGCATCATGTCATTCGCATTGTAATGTGATTTTCATGACTTAACGCATTATTTACTGCAGGGGAAATCTGAAATCTGCAGAACACATTTACAGTGTGGAAAGGCTACTTGGAGATTAGTCTTTGAACCAATGTTTTTTTACAAGGTATTGCTTTACAGTCTCGTGGCCAGTCTCGTGGCTACTTTTAAAAATAATACCATCTAAACCAGACATTTAAGGGATGAGTAACAAGTCTTGCCTTTGCCAATGCAGACGTTAGATCACAGTGACCCTCTGCCTCCTGGAGACAACAACTTCCCTCTCACTTCCAAGCCATCAGATAATGTGCGCTGAGTAAAGTGAGCTCAGGTCAGAGAGCTGTTCACATGCACTGCTAATTGGTGAACTCCTCATTTAGTGTTTTAAGGGATCTGACACCAGGTTATGTTTCAGTCTTACTCTCCACAGGACTTCTTGAGCCAATGACTCAATGGAGCCAATGGAGCTCTTTCTTTTATTTTTTTTTTTAAAATAGCAATGTTTTCTCCCCAAAAGTTTTAATATCTGCAGATCCTAGGTGTGTTTCTCTGTTTCATTCAGAAGTTGGTACCTTGTCAAGCACTGTGTTTCCCCACCTCTGTCGATGGGTTCAGCGGTGACTCAGAGTGAGACATGTGGGACAGTCAGCGCCGCTCCCCACAGTGTCTGGCCATTTGCAGATCTCCCTCACCACCCGCACGTCTTTGTGGTTTGAGAGGTCTGACAAGATTGCTATCACAAGTGGAAAACCTGGGAAAGCCCAGCTTTCGACATCAGCTGTTGCTTTAAAATGTCAAAGCACGGAGAAAGCAAAACCAGGAAGATACGAGAACTGCGATGCAACTGTTGTCAAGGTAAATGCACACAACACAAAGCTGTGAAATGTGGTCTTTGTGAGTTAAGGCTACAATTAGAGATGTCTCATTTTTTTCTTCTTGTCTCTCAGGACCTATGTCCATGAGGAGGCTGGAGGGGAAATGCCATAGGAGCTCCCTGCCTTGTGTCTCAGTGGATGGTCCACAAATAACCACCTCTCTTGCGCTCAGGATGAAGTGAGTCTGTCATGTCCAAGGGAGGCTGACGATGCATGAAGGTCAGCCTCTCCATGGAGCAGGTCCTCAGGGATCAGATGAGCAGGCTCAAAGGCTTTCAGCAGTGTTAATGAACATACACCTTCACAGCCATTAGACTGCCCTGCTACTCAGCATCAATGGTTAAAACTGCGGATGTCTGACCTGCTCAGCATGGAACAGGAAGAGTTAAACAGTCTCATTTCTCCAAAGGAAAAGACACAGTTCCTTGTCTTCAAGGTGTCACATAATTTCAAGTGTCTCCACACCTGAATAACCATCTGGAAGCCTTCTGGGTCTGATGCTTAGTGCCCCTGAAATTCACAGCTCTAAATGGTGTTAGGAAGCACCACAGCTATTCACTGTTTTGGAAGAAGCAGATGCCCAGAGTTGAAATGTGCCATTTGAAGCAGCCCTTTGAAATGCAGTGGAAATGCAGTCAGCTGTTGTCCTCAAATAAAGGGAATAGAAGAGAACAGATTAAATCATATCTGGTCTTTGCCTTCAAATCCAGCCATTCATGATGCCTTCTTTTTACTCAAAACCCAGCAGGCATTGAGATTTTGCCATCTGCTCTGTTTCCTCTGAGGAAAAGTATGCTTCATTTTACCTTCCTTGCAAAAATGAACATTGTAATGAGGAAAGCTCTTTGCTGCAGTGGTTTGCAGTATGCTACAAGGCAAAATGACCCACAAGTCCATGTCCTTGACCAAATTTTCCAGTGTCTTGGCATCTGTGTATTTCTAACCACTAAAAGGCATCCTGCCAAGTGTCCTGTACAGGACAAGATTACCTCCACTGCCAGCAGGATGAGGACGTCTAGCAGGAAAGTGTTAAATTCTCCACACCAGCCCCTGTGAAAGTGAACTGCTATCAGGTGCGGTAAAAGGCAATCAAATGTTATCTGGGTATCAATCAAATGGAACTTGGGGGTCTGGGGGGGGGGATTGTTTGGTTATTTGTTTGTTTGGTGTTTTTTTTGTAGGGCCCAATCTGATACTGCTTTGATATTAAAAAGGAAAGGAAAAAAAAATTTAAAAAAGAAGAAAAAGAAATAATGTTTGATTTCCCAATTAAAACTGATCTCTGTTTGGATTAGATGAAAAATTTGTCTGTACGACGATGACTCATAAGCTTCAAGTCAAAGAAAAAAAAGGAAGTAGTAATCACCAGGGAAGAATAACACAAAAACAAACTCCCAGAAGTGGTGCATCTCTATGGGTCTGAGAGAGTGAGTGTGTACCCTGTGATGCACTTGGCTGTAAGACAGTGGTTTTCCTCCTGTGTTTCCATCTCAGTAAAATTAGAGGTTGGAGCTCAGGGGATCTGAGTTAAGTTTCTGCTTCTGCAAAGCTTCCTGTGAGGCATGGGATGAATTCTCATATCTCTCTGGGTCTCACCTGTAAAGCAGTAATAACATTCTTTGTCTGTTTAAATTACTGCTTCTTCCTATGAGTTTCTACCAGGCCTAGCGTAACAGGGCCCTAATGTATCATTAGGCTCTCTAGCTGCCACTGTGCTATGAATAATAATGTTTATTAATCATAATAAACACATCAGCACTGTCAGAGAGCATGCACAGAGCAAGCAGAGCAGTGTCTGACAATCACATCCTGCCATGTAAAGCTTGAGGTGGAAAATGAGACTCATGCTGCAGACAAGATAAAACCCAAGGCTGGCCAAACTTTTCTGGTGGGCAATACTGGGGGAAAAGAGAAAGGGTCAGTTTTGTTCTACAAAGTAATGCAGCAATATCCCACATGGCGTGTCCCTTTCTAACGTGCCCAGACAGCTCCTGACATTTACAGGCTGCAATAGTGGGGGGTGTCTGAGTATGGTGTGTGTAGTAAAAAATAGATATAAGAACAGTAGTAAAACCTAGTTTTAACTTATATATTGAAATTACTTACATTTACTCATTTAGTCTTCCCCAATTACTCTCCTCATCTTCTTTTTTTCTCCAGGTCACCATTTTGGTTAAGAGGTGCTGAAGGGCAGAATTTAGGTCATTCAATCTGATTATTTCAGTTACTTGTCCTTCCTCCTGTGTGTCAGCAAGGGATGGACAAAGTCCTACTTATGAATCACTGTGCCGAGAGAAAGGTGGGATGGCAGCCCACCTAGGGGAACCTCATACTTTGAATGCTCAAGAACCTGATCTTCTGGTAAGGCACCAGACCCAGTGAGGTGGGTCAGGTTAACCTGGATTGGACCTCATTTCCTGGAGCAGTGTATCAAATGGATGTCATTCCAAAACCAGCTGTGGTAGGATCCACTCTTGCCCATGTAACATAATTGCTGCTGCATGCAGCAAGGAGGTAAGATCAGATTTTGGACTATTTACACTGTCACAAGTCAGATAAATCCTTTGAAGCTACTGGGGTGACTTGAGACTTCAGCTGGTGTAAAGGGAGTCAGAACCTGCTGCTGAGTCCTTTGGTTGAATCTTATCTCTTGGTCTATGCCGGAGATACTTGTCACAGAGTTAGTCATCCTTGTGACCCGAAGAGACCTCATTGCCACTTTCTGGTGAACAGAATTACCTGCTGGGAGGAATGGTCTGGTGAGCTATGGGGCTGGATTTGGGAACAAATGAGAGGGAAATTTCATGTATTGAGAGAGGAGCTAATCAAATAAAAATCTTTAAAAAATAAATGGTTTGCTGTGGAATCAGGAAACAGTTTCCCAGATTGCCTATGGGTAATTACAGGAGAGTGATTTATTCTCCTCTGGAGCATTCCTGATCCTTTGCTCTGGCGTAAGCCATTCCTGGCCACTCCCGCCAGCTTCACCAGCATGGGGACCAGTCTGGAGCAGGGTCTTTGGCCACTGCCACACTGCAACTACCAACACCAGCCTCTGACTTGCTCTGACATTTCCTTGACTCTGCAGCCCAAGACAGGACTCCTCGGCCTGAACAGAGGAAAGCGCATTGATACTCATTTTTATATTAAATTCATATAATGTTTTGTTTATTTTAAATGCTGAAAGGAGTTGGGCATTCAAAACCCATTGAACATCTGTGGGATCTGAAGACCCAGTTCTCTTCTGTTGTTCCACAAAGCCGAGCTTCAGAGGTGTCCCGGTATGTGAACTCTGTCAACAAGTCATGTGTGAGTGCCTTTATAATTTTCCCACTGTGGCACTGCCAATACCTTTGTGCACATCAATCACTCTCTGTTTGTTTTCAGATAAACAAACATTATTTGCAAAGCATGTCTGCTCAAAGCAGTTCTCTGTTCACATTGCGTGCATCACCCATGCCAGGAAAATGCATACATCTCCACGCAAAAACCATTTGTGCACCCTACCTTCATAAATCTCCCATACTCAACCTACAGCCCAACCCCTCCATAATGTCAGATGACAGTGATGATGCATTCACTGCTCTGTTCCCATCACTGCTGACAGACGGCAGCAGCCACAATGAGAAAAAAAGCACCATTACTTAACACGTGCTCTTGCAACAATCAGTCCCTGGAACTTCCAGCTGCAGCTGCGCTGTGCTGCTGCAAGGGGGAAATGCTGTTTAGTTCAGGCAGGAGAACAGTGAGGCAGAAAAACAAAGCCTTGCCCTAAGCCACCATTTCAAATCTGTGCTGGAGACTGTGACAAATGCCAGGAGATGCCCAGTCCCTTGTTTCAGCCACGAGGCAAATCCCATTTTTGCAGTGGCTTCAGTAGCTCACTAAGACCAATTGTCCGCAGCATCCAATTCATCTTTACAAGCTTTGTGGCACTACGGTTTGCCAGGGATCCCAGAGTGTGAAATAATTTTCGTTTTAACCATTTTTTAGCTGTGGATCTTAAAGACACAGGTGGACTGAAATAACCCCACATTGACAAACTGTCATTTTCCTACCTTTTTCACTGCCTTTGATGTGGGAGCTGGACCGCTGTGTCCTCCATGCCAGTACATCATCTAATAAGTTGTTTAAAGAGTTGCTGTAATGTCAATACTAAAGCGTAAAAACCTGTCAGCTTATGTTTTATCTAGATGGAGAGCACAAATGCTGACCCTGCACTGCCTTCGGGAGAAGCAGCCGTGCCCAGGAACAGAACTGCGGTGCCAGCCAAACCACGTCTGATGCCGAGATGTCATCCTTGACAAACAGGTTTGGAGATGCTCTCTCTGAAACACAAATGTCAAAATGGTGGCACTCATTCAAAAAGCAGCCTCTGCTTTTGCCAAACACATTAAATACCTGTGAATGTGTTTAGAAGCAGACCTGGTCCTTTACAGTGGGCTTTAAAACAGAAAAACTGGGATAAGGGAGAAACAATTTAGAAAGAGATGAAGAGGGCTGAAAGGGGGAGAAATCACCCCACTGGCTGTGCCAGGGGTTATGCGTTAATATGGTATCACCACAAGAAGAGCTTTTTTCCTAAAGCAGCCTTATTTGGGAATTAGTGCTGACACAAAGTCATCTGCTCCTGATCGCTTCCAAGCTCACTTGGCTGCCATATGGCTCCCACTCCCCACACGATGAGGGCCTCGAGAGCCCCACAGATGGAGTGGGAGCATCAGCACCAGCGCCTCGGTACAGACGTTACCAGGGACGATTAATGCCCAGCAGCACATATAAGCAGTCTTTCAGCAACATGGACCCTCCTCCTTTCAGTTTTCCACCACAGCACATAACAAGAAAACACCAGACATCTCTGACATCCTTCTAAATATCACAGAGGGGGAGTCTTTTCCTAAAGCCCTTCCAGATCCCTGCTTCCCACCCAAATGAACAAGAACAAAGCACTGGGTTAGCTCCCCTCCTCTTGGAAGCATCACCCTCGTTGGCCAGCAGAGTGGAAGGACCTAATGAGATCTATTTTGGATAATCTGTATGGTAATATGAAGCATTTCCCTTTATTTATTTTTTTTTATTTGTGGATGGATGAGATTGCTTCTGGGATGCTTCTGTAGCTTTTGGCTCTGTCTAAATAGCAGAAGAACTCCCATTAGCGAGAGTCAAAGCACCTTCCATATGATCATGCTCCTGTGAGCGTGTGAATGGAAAATTATGTCTTCATAAATGGCAGGAATATAAAGACCATATGTGATGTGCAGAGCTCCCACATATCCACATGAGAGTGGGTCACTGCTAGCCAAGAAATCTGAAAGCAGTATTATGTGTTTTACTTCGCTCTAATACTGAACCTAAGTGGAGAGGAGAAGACACAAATAAAAGAGAATGTCAAGAATAATGAAAAAAAATGTATGTTCCAGGCTCAGAGAAATTATTTTGACACCAGCTTTCACATTTTTTTATTATCACCCCTTTGGGCAAAGTCATTCAAAAGGACAAATAGAAAATCATACCGCAGACTAAGATACAGAACCTGCCTCTCTTAGCAGACTGGATGTGACAGCTAAAATAAGACCCCAGGATCCAAATATGGTAGAAAATAAAAAGGTTGGTTTAAAATAGTGCTGTTTTAGTGAGTGGGGAGATTGGTGAACCCTGTGTTATTAAGACGGTGATTGCCTTGACCTGATTTTTCCCCAGTGTTAATACAGGCAGATTGAACAACCACATCCTGAAAGTAATGAGCACCTGCAGGGGTCTGGTCCAGGACCCACTAGAGCTGTCCCTAATGGGACCTGCCTTGCCCTTGAGTGTGTCTGTCCCCACGAATGCTGGAGAGCCACCTGGTGCCAGGGGCCTCCTTTTCCCTTTCAGCCCCTCTAAAATAAGGACCTACTTTGAGCTTGCCATGGAAAACAGACAAATTCCCATTCTCTTCTACTCCTCTGTGTTTTATTCACCCTTTCTGTTTTGAAGGATTGATTTTTTTTCAGCCTTGTCAGGGATATCACTGTCATGGAATTTGTTTTACTCACCTTTGAGTTGTAATATATAAACAAATACAAAATTGAAGGCTTTGGACCACTGAATTAGCATTCCTCTGCCCTATGGGGCTCCTTCTTTACCCATGAGACTTGCTTTCTGGCTACTTTTGGAGCTATGACCCTGGTCTGTATGAACTAAAGTTGGTCCTGTGTGTTATTACAGATGGAAGAAAATTGAAAGGACATAAAGAACCCATCACCTACTAAATTTGAGAGAAATGTGCTCCAGGGGCTGCTATGCTAGCTCGTGACTTGGAAAAGCAGTTTCCACATCCCATTCAGACTTCCCTCATGACCTTTAGGGAGCTGTTTAGGACCTGATCCTCCAGGTCCTCCAAACCTTGGAGGGCCTGGGGCATAGGATGTGTCTACCTTGCAGAAATACCAGCTGGCTGTGCAGCCTGAGATTCAGCAGGGCTTGGTTTATCTTGCCGCAAATAAATAAGGTAGGGACTGAATTGTGATTTATAATTACTTTAAACTAGACATTTCTGTTAGATCTCTAAAAGACTGCTTCCACTTTTTAATTGCAGATCTGGCGACGGGACACATGCACTGGAAACAGGGAGACAATGAGGGCTATCACAGAAATTAGCAGCGACCAATCAGGGAAAAAAAATCATTGGTGTTTGGAAAGAAGATATTGCTAAACCACAAAGCAAGTCCACATTCGTTTGGCATGAACAGGACCAGCGACCAGGCTCAACACTGGGACATCAACACAGTGAAGCTGTTGGAGTGGTCTCAGGCATGATTATCGCCCAGGAGAGCAGCACTTTCCTAAACAAAGGCTCAGAGGTTAGCCTGGAGCAGGAAATACTAAGAGTAGAAAGACTGCAAACTTGTTTTGGAAGCTAAAAGAAGCTAAAAAAGTAGCGACATGGCCAGACTGCCAGCTGGCCCGAGGACCAAAGGCCAGGCACTGGCACCAGTTCATGAGCACAGGTGTAGCCAGAGGAGCCACCAACAGGCCCGAGAGCCGTCAGTGACTTGGCACCCACAGCTGCCGTTCATCAGCAACTTGGCCCTGTTCTGGGCCGTCATTTTTTTATGCCCTAAAGAGCAGCTGCCACCTCCACAGAGCCAATCTCTGCTCCAGAGAGTCTCTGCTCAGGTGTAAAGGAGGCTGGGCCAAAGATGGAGGCTGAGACACAGAAGGACAGTACGAACTTCTGAGTGCTCAAAGTGCAGGTACATTTCAGGTGAAGAAAATGTGGTGATGCACATGCTGTGGACAAAGACGTAAACACAGCCCAGTGAGCACAATGAGGAATAATCCATTAATTTAAAGAATCTCAGTGAGTCTCTCTGCCAAGTAAATCATGGTTTCAAAGTCACCGTGCCTTGCACAAATAGAGTGAAGGAGTAGAAGGATAAGAGGGTTTTTAATCCATCTCACTAAATGAGGCATGAGAAAACCAACCAGGTCAAGCTCTGCACATGAGTAGAAGAAAACCTTTGTGGAGCCTGACAAGGTTTAGGCATGCACTTGATGTCTACAGACACATTTCTGGACTCATCCCCAAGTCATACTTCATGGTGCTCTAAAGAACTGTGATTCTATCTTCTCTCTCTCCGTTTGCCCACTTACTGTCAAAAATCTCTGTGTCCCCATTTTATCACTATGTTATACTCCCTCACCCAGAAGGTACCTAAGACAACAAGATACACTTGTGTTCTCAGAGCTGAGGCCTAACATGAGTTGGATTAAAATGTGTGTCATAAATAAAGCTAATTCTGCCTTATTTTCTAGGGGAAATCTGACTAGGGTGTGTCTTGTAGGCTTTGTCTGGGTCCAAGGGGAGCGCATCTATGTAAATAGGGGTCCTGAACTCATAGCACTGCCCAAGCATGGCCAGCACTCTACAGAATTTGGCCTCTGATCTGCAGGCTGATGACTGCTCAGGGAAAACAAAATGGATTTTGAGACCTTTGTGAAGGCCCACAGTAAAGATTCAATGAACAGGATGATTAAAGAAGAAACTTTTCAGAGCACATCAGCCCTTCCACCAAAAGACACCTTGGGTGAACATGGGTTTGAAGTTTAAAAAAGATACCTTGTGAAAAATGGTTATGAAAGGACATATCTAGTCTATTTAGAAATATCTGGCCTTGCTGTGCTTTCCCCAGCTGTCGGATGGTATCAGGTGCAGGTGGGTGGCTTTGCTTGGTTAAGTCAACGTGATTGTCCTTGTAACAGCGGCCTGACTGCAGAAAGAAACCACAGACAGGTGCATGGCACAGCTGAGCCTTTGTGACCAGCAGCAACATGGTTATTAGAGCTGAAGGGTGACAGGAAAACAGAAAAAATCAGAATTTGGGGGAAAAAAAACATGGTGAAATCATGTTGCTGTGTTCTCAGTTTGGCTCCTGTTTGGAGTCTGTCATTTTTAACTGAGTCTGGATTTCTCTGCGTGGGGGACATGATCCAGAAGAGATTTGGTTTTGAAGTGTATTTCCATGAGTAATGCATGAACTGTCCAACTTAGAACTGGTTGACTGCAAGTTTGCAGTTTTCCAACAGAGCCAAAGGTAAACAACAAAACTTAATTTGCACAAAAAAATTATTAATGTTGTCACTGGAGAGCAGGACTAGGATGGAGCTCCTGAACCCCACACTCTGATGTTCACATTACATCAACAGTGTAAGGAAACAAAGAAATAGGGGGGAGAAATCTCTGCAACAGTGTGTAACTGTGCTATATTTTATAGATGAATGATAATGCTTAATGGCTTCAGAATAAAGAGAGGAGCTCAAGGTCTCCATTGAATGTCACCTTTGAGCACTGTAGTGCTATATTTTTGATATAATTCAAATCTGTGAAGGTCTAATTCACTCATGCTTCAGCCTCTGAAGTGAGGAGGTGCGTGAGTGGGGTCACAGACAGAGTAAGAGCAAGTCAGTGAATTTAAAAGAAAAATAACATTAGTAGATGTGAGCATGGTGTCAGCCTGAGACCCTCAAGGATGGCTCCTCTCTCCACTGCACTTGGGCTGACAGTGGCTTAGTGAATTTAGACCTGTGAACAGCTTTGAGATTTCCACAGGAGAGGAAAGCAGGTGTCAAACATTATTATTTACACTAAGTAATTGCGTAAAGAAAATCCCAGAATAGTATCTTTGTTCTACATTCGCAAATGTATTCCCTTAATGATCTTTTTTCAAGGCTTTCAAGCTAGAAATAGGTTTGTAAGTTTAAAAGCTGGAAATCAGCCATCAGCACTGTGGCTGACTATGGTGAGAAGGTTTTGGGTTGGGGGAAGCAGCTAGGTTAAATCAGAGTGGGGCAAAGTGGGCTGAAACCGGCCTGTGCCCGTTCAGGGGGAGACCAAGGCCTGGGATCCACTGGGGAGAGGAGGCAAAGCAATGAACAGAAAAGGGAAGAAAAACACCACAAAATGCATGAGACCAATACGATATGTGCCAAATGTCAAGGTTTTTGAAAAAAAGCAGAGATAACCATAAAAGGTCTGTGCCTGGCTAGATAAAATTAGTTATAGGTTTTGTACACAGAGCAAAAATACTTTTGCTGTAGGAATTTTTTTATGCAAGTGGCAAGGACCTGTGTTTCTCACAGCAGAAAACGTTACACCACCAGTCGCCATCTTTGCATAAAGGCCCAGCGTGGCCAAGAAGCAGCGGCACATCGGAAGTGAGCAGCTGTGATGGAAACCAGCAAGTCCCTAATAAAACCCATGGCAGCCCCTGGAAATGAGGCAGGACACAGTTCTGGTTGTGCACCCTCCTTTTGGGTGTCATCGGCAAGCTCTGAAAGGTCACAGAGCAGTGCTGAGGTGAAGCAGGACCACTGAATTAGGATCTTTTCCCTCCCCAGCTCTCTGGGCTTTGCTTGCCTTGTCAGCTGTACAGACTCCAGGCACTGACCTGAGGACCTCACCTGCTTGGAGCAAGGCAGCATCTGGAAGGTGCACAGCAGAGTGCTAAAGCACACAGCATCCCACCGATGTTTCTTCCAGGAGTGGAGATCAGGCTTTAGGCTTTAGATCCTTTTAGCCCTATATGACAAAACCTTTGTAGCTTCTTGAGGCCATAGCTTTGGTGCTACTCATTGGGAAATTAGTAGAGACCAACCAGCCTTTCTCTATTTGCAGAGCAATGTTTATTTTCACATTATAACTCGCAGAACAAAGAACTGAGCAACTGTGTCACTAAGAGCATTTCTTAATAAACTGTGCTAGCAAAAATAATTTTAATAATCTGTAGCATTTCAGACGTATACATTTCTCTGGCCAAAAACTCTCTGAAAGGGATTTTAAAGCCATCCTCTTCCAGGACTGCCCACAAGAGTAGAAGATTGAGCTCTACAGAATGGCCCGAGACATGGCCAAAGACACCAAAGTAGCTCTAGTGTCTAGTGACTTCTGCAGGACATGCTCTTGGCTTGCCATCCACCTTCTCCGTCTTTCACCAATATTTCTAGTGACATTTTCTCTTAACAACAGCTACCTGATAGGGTTCCCTGAGCATTGCACCAGAACTCTGCACCTTAGTGGGATAACCACGTTTTTCGCTTGTTCTAGGTGAGATACAAGGGTCCAGGAAGGCAGGTAGACATTATGGGAATTAGATGGCGGCAGAACTACTGACTTCTACGTACTCTAATGACTTTTTATCAAGTGGTGTTGCAACAGACAGAACAAGGAAAGTGAAAGAGCTTATTTTTTCTCTTCGTTTTCTGGCAGTGACCAGTTAATAAGACACTGCCCAGGCTCTTAAGTTATTTTCATCTTGGTAGGTCAGAGTTGCTTTTTTGGTCTTTAAATGCAGAGAACAGAGAAGTTACCTGCCCTTACAGCCTCCTGCAGTGAGTCCACAGTGGAACGGAAATGTCTCTGAGCATCCTGCCCCTGCGCAGCCAGTCTGTTTCCAATCCCACTGCTGCCTTGTCCCAAAGGACACAGCCAAACCAGCCCATGGCAGGGTTTGGGAGCGACAAAGCAGTGCACAGGGAAACTTCACATCATCACATCATTTTAGTCTTTGTAAAAGTATACAATTTATAAAAGGCAACAGTCCCAGCCTCCGCCAGGGGCTTCCCAGAGTGCTGATCCCCAGTACGAGTAGCAGAGATCTGCAGGAAGGCACCGACCAGAGCCAGGCAATCAGTAGCAGGGGAAGAGCCAGGTGAGGGCTCCTTTATTGCTGCCTGGGAAAGGATCACAAGGGGAAATCCACTCCCAGCGCCCGCCTGAGGAGAGGATGGTGCTACGTGGGCATACATGAGAGACTGACAGCAGAGGCAGATGTTGCACGAGGACCGGCTGCCGTTGCACCATGCCAAGCCAGGAATGAACATGTTTGCACACATACGCTTGATCGCTCCCTGCTCAGAGCCACCGTGGGAGGCAGGTTTGTAACCGAAAACCGCTCCTCACTGCTGAGTCACCCCTCACTGCTGATGCACTCCCTGATCCCAGGCCCCTCCGAGGACGGTGAAGTAAATGGTCCAGCAGTGCATTGGTAAGTTAGAGTGCAAGTGGAGAAATCAGACTGATTTCTCCCAGGAATGGAAAAAAGAAAGTGGGGATGAGGAACAAGGTGAAGCCATTGGACTTCACTAATTTGGGTGGCTCATTCTTTGGCTCTAGCTTTTGAATCTCCAGTGTCCGGTCTTATTTACTGAGAAGGTAAAGACCGTCAGCTTGGCAGCCTCTGATGTTTGAGTACCTTGGAAAAGTGGGCCAATAATGTCAAAATCATTGTTTGCTTAAGAAAATATGGGCTCTGCACATTATATTAGAAGCCTGTTGTCGATAGCCCCAGAGTTACACTTACCAAACAGAAAAGACTTGTGCTTTTTCAATCATCAGAATAATACCGTAGATTCAGGGCTTGGCTGCTGCTGGAAAGAGCATAGAGAGTGAAATGCAGTGTAGAGTCTGCTGGGTAACACATTCCTTAATGGCATTTTTAAAGCATTCTGTATTGGCAATAAAATATAGAAAGAGGGAGAAGAGAGGACAGCCTTCACTGAAAATGGAAGGGAGAAAAAATAATCACAAGAGCTTTTCACTGATGTGGGCTGTGGCATTGCTGTATCTGCTGCTCAGAGCAGACATTGTTTCCAAAATTTACGCAGCACAAATGCAACACTTGAATAGCTAGTCATGGTCCCCTGGATTTAAATAGGTTGCCAAGTCCCTATGGAAAGAGACAGCAAAAATAACTAAATCTGGATCACTGGAATATTCCAGTGGTCCCTCAAATAAACAATCTCTGCAGAAACATTAAATTTCCAGCTGATTCCCATTGAAACGACAAAGGTCTGGTCATGGTGCCCAGTGATACATGAAACTGTTGATCCCATACTCGGGATGATTAAGGGGTATTTATTTGTCATTATCCCTTGAGAGAAGGATGTGATTTATCACAAAAGAATGGTGAATTTCACAGGACACCACCAGGCTCCATACAGTTGTGATGGGAAGGTCAGCATCCACCAGACTATGTTTTGTATGGACCTGGAAATGCTTTAGGACAGTATGACAGCAATGTGTAATTGAAGTTGATTCTCTGCTGACTTCATAAGAGCGAAGTGTTCCTCCAAAGCAGCATCCCCATGTATATTTTAGCTCCCTGGAGCTTTGTTTTAATAGCAAAGCTTCTCCCCACAGGACTAGAAATAGAGAGGAAAAGAAAGGGAAGTAAAGGTGCGTGGGAGAGACAAGAACCAAAGCCTCACTTCCCCGTCATTTTTGCTTCAGGTGAAGCTCCCGATTGCACCCTCAGGCATCCACATCTCCATCTTCTTCTTTTCCTTTTGCTTTTACAGGTCTCAGCCCTTCAATGCAAAGGAACTCACTTCCTAAGCCTGGTAATGCTCCATGGGCACTTCTTACCTAGTGGGATCAGCCAAGGGCTTCAGCAGCATCCTGCTTTCTTATTCACATTTACACTTACTCTTAAAATGTTGAAAAGACCTACACATGCCTGCTTCACTTCTTTGCACCCACAAGTGAAGAAAGACAATGACTTCTTCTTC
>NW_010180541.1:0-6461 GCF_000695765.1 Mesitornis unicolor | reverse complement strand
GCTGAAGGTCCAGCTTATAAATTGCCTGAAGTCGACTTTAGCTGAGGCATCCTGCTAAAATCCATCATCAGGACCTTCAGCATGTCACAGGCAGGCAGCACTGAAGAGAGACAGGGAAGAATTGCAACAGATCAGTGTGTCTATGACAATCTGCTTCTCACAAATGTCTTGCCTTTAATCACAAATAATCAGAGCCTGACTTAGTCCCCAAATGGAAAACTGCTTTCTCTTTCCCAAAATGTTTTTGATTATAAACTGTCATTAGATAGTCTTGCTACCTGTAGACTTGGCCAGATCTCTTTGATTTGACTTCCATGACAATCCACAGCCAGGCTTTCCACAGCCAAACTATATGAAATTAAAGCAATTTTCTTATTTTGGTGAAAGATATTTGCTATTTCAGTTACATGTGAGTGGCAGTGCTTTGGGAGAATGTGGTGCCTGGAGTTTCAGATGTTTTGCCCTGAAATCACTGCTTGGAGAAAAGCTGCTTGCCAGCAGTGCAACTTTCAGTCCTCTCCTCCTCCTTTTATTGTATTGTATTTTATTTTTTCAGGAAATAATCATTCCCACAGCCTGGGGAAGGAGGAAGAGCTGCATTTGTGAGGCCTGCAAGGAAAGCCACTGCTCCCAGCAAGCTACTGCAAACTCACTGCAGCAGGCAAGGAGCAGCCCTGTCACTGAGACGCGATCCCAGCAGCCAGCTGATGGTGGTTTCCTGCTTCTGGGACAGGCGGGAGCAATTGGTTTGTAATCCGATTGAATTTCGGCCAGAACGCAGCCCAGGAGACTCACTGCTGTACCATTTAGCTGGCAGCAATCTGCGGATGGCAGGAACGCCTGCTGAGCTTTCCATGCAGAGGTGGATGCAGGCTTTCACAGAGCTCGCCAATGTGAGAGACACCTGCTACTGCCTCCAGCTCCCACCTGGAGACAAAAGTCTCTGCATCTCTGGAGACAGAAATTTTCCTATCACTTGTGAAATGTAACATATATGCCATCCCTCTTTCTTCTTTTCTTCTCTATTTTGACCATTGCAAAGACCAATTTGATAAAAGTCTGCTTTAGTTTCAAGGACTAAGTTTAGCTGAGAGGCTTTTGCTCCAGAACAAGGCACGTAAAAGACATTAAATCAATCAAATCATTGCAGTGCCGTATCTACAAACTCCTCATTATCAAATTTCACATACAATATTCTGTTATCACAATAGACAGTTCCCCCTCCCAGAAACCTTAAGTGGGAGACCTGCCGCTAGCATCTGTAGAAAGTGCACTGAATCTTGAAGAGATAAAATAGCAACGTGGCAGAACATTGCATAGACTGCAATGGTATAAATAACCACCCACATCTTGAAAAATTAACGCTCCAAATGTGCTGTTTCATTGGGATATCAGAGAGACAAGCTGACAGCGTGTTTCCAAGAGCTTGCGCTGCAGCAGCCATGCATGTAATGTGCCCTGTGTGTATGGTCCACACAGGAGCAGGAGGCCCAGCTTTCATACGTGACACAGATGCATGGCAAACCACCACTCCTCCTTGGCATGCTCAGCCTGCAATGGAGGGATGGGTGAAGAAGTAAAGCAAGACCAATGAGTGGTCACAGTGGGAAAGAAATAACAAAATCTGGAAGCATGTTTCCTATTTGTACCACTACCTCAGATTGCATTGGCAATCAATGCATGATTAATGCAGGGGAGTAATATTATGCTCCTTGAAATTACTTCATCTAGCTGCATTTAAGTAAATTCATAAATAGAAATGGGAGGATGGAATGTATTTATTGCACTAGCCCTGATAAATATTTTAAATGCACTGCTTGCCATCTTTGCATTTACTTGATTACTTGGAAAGCTCAGTACCTTTAAGAGCAAAGTTGCTGAATTCAACCAAAAGTTAAACTCTTGGCAGGTGACAGACAAACCAGCTCACTGCTTCTCTTATTACCTTATTCTTAACCCACTGGTGCCACTGCAGTGCTCTGCAGTGTATTTTGTGTTTTTTATACAAAACATCTACATTTTTCAGTGAGATACTCTAATTCAACAATTTGAATACAACAGCTTCTAGTAACATGCTCTCCCTCAAAAAATCAAAATATCAAATATAGTCTATGCTGTCAAATCATACATACCTGCTTAAAACACCCTACAGCCTCCAGATCTATATCTCTGATTGCATCATGCTGTCTACCTTTGCAGCCAGGGGAAGATGGGCTGTGCGATGTGCACTGAGAGCTGGGGAAAGCGAGTCAGGCCTCAGCTTCGGGAGCCCTTTCTGGAAAGATACAAACGAAAGATCATACTGATTTCTCCTGTGGCAAGTTCCAGCTCAGTTTGGTTGTGCTCAGCTGAAATGCAGCTCTGTGGCATGGGGGAGGCAAAGCCTTCCCCCTGAGTAGTGGGACACCAAACTTTTAGGGCATCATGTCCTTTGTCACCTGACAATCTTAGCAAAAGTCAGCTAGGCAATGGCTTTCAGGGCAGTTGATACTCTGATGCAGTCCAGCCCCTGTCCCTAACCACAGGAATGCTCTTAAATCTTCAGGGAGTGGGAAACCATCCTGTACACACTTGTTCCTTGAGTAGCTTTTCTCAAAACCCAGTCCTGCTGACACCCAGCTTCCCCACTACCCCCTCTTCCCACCCAGCTTTGTCACTCGGACTTCACAGTGGGGTTGAGGATTTGGCCCTGGCAAGGCCCTGGATGTAAAAGAAAGATCTCATTTAACCAGAGGATAGCGAGGGAGGAAAAAGAAGTGGCATGAGGTGAAAATTGGGCTGACATCTCCCCAGACCAGCCCTTGTCACAGTCAGGAAGAGCACTTCTGAAAACACCATTATTTTTATTACCCAAAGAGTGCAGGGCACAGCTGTCAGACCTTACCTCCTTTCTGCTTCCCCCTTCTTTGGGAAAAGATTTCTTCTGAACTCAGGGAACCCCTCACTCCTCTCAAGACACTGGTCTTCACAGGTTGTTAGGGTTTTTTTAATTCCAAGAAATTATCAGGCTCCAATGTTGTATTTTTATATATCTTGGAATAGTCGCATTGTTTCCCCTTGCTTCTACATTATTCACCTTCCCCTGCAAATCCTGCTGAGTGAATGATGATGTTTATTGCTCTGCCTTGCAGTGTTTTCTTCCCACTTATCTGAACAATCTGCAAGAAAATCTGTAATGGTCTCTCCTCCTGTCATAGATGGCTGAATCACTGGTGGGACTGTTTGCTCCATCCTACCGAATGCCAAGCCAAAACCACATCCTCCACCACACCGGACAGACACCACCACAGCTCTGGTGCAGCGCACAGGGGTGGCCAGTCCCTCTGTGGCTGCAGTAGCCTTGTAGCCAGGATAGGAAGGCAAGGGATGGAGTTTGAGCATTTCAGTTTGAATGATTCACTTCAGGCCACACAAAAGCGCTGTGAGGGAGAAGAGAACCCAGTCTCAGAGTGGTTCAGTGCAGGAAGGAGGGCAGGGATTTTGTTCAAAGCAGTCTATAGTGTCTGTGTCTTCTCAAGGCCCAACACTGCCACAGTAAGCAAACAAGAAGGAGAAGGTTTGCCTTCTGAGAAGCTCTGCTGGTGCTGCTGCTGCAGCCCTCCACAGCAAGACTGCAAAGATGAACATTCTCCTTTACTTGTAATCCCAGATGTACCTTTACAGTTAATTTTTTAGAGGAAAAATTAGATTTGCTAATCTAATTTGATTCTAGTGAAATTTTAGAGGCAATTAAAGGTTTGGTTTTGGTCTTTTTCTCATTTCCTATCCAGTACAGATCAGCAGCTAGGAAGACACTTTCATATTTTCAGCTGTACTTCTCGAGCTGGACTGAGTGCCTTGTTAATAAAACACCACTGGAATGCAATACAGGCATCTCAGATGGCTGCTGTCAGTGGTCCAGGCTTTCCCTCACTATAGACCCCCCTTTTTATCTAACAAATTGCCCTCCCCACTCTCTGTTGATGTACTACAGAGCATGCCGTAGAGATGCAAGGGAAGGAGGGAATGGAGGTGGCACATTTCTCTTCTCTTGAGGACAGCGTATGTTCGAAACGTGGCAGGATTTCTGAGACAAAGCAATGCAATGAGACAGCAGGGAAGGGAAGTTGTAGGGGAAGATTAAAGCAAGAGATTTCTCTGGGAAACTCCGTTTTCCAAAAAAGTCATTGGAGGAAAATGCTATTCTGATTAATATTAATTTGTCCCTATTTTTTTTATTTATCTCCAAGGCAGGATATAGGGCAGAGCAGAGAGCAGGGAATGGCAGCCCCATCAGCAAGCTGGTGCTGCAGCAGAGCTGATGGAGTATCTAGGTCAGCATGCAGTGATTCTTCGCAGATGACTGAGATCTGCAGAGCCGAAGGCCAGCCTTGACGGTGGAGCCAAGTGCTCCTTTGGCAACTGAAGGGCGGAAAATCCACTCCCCATTTCAAGCGGCAGCACGGGAGGGGACCCCATGCTGCAGCCTCCATCAGCTGGAACTAACACCCATCGGCCCTGCTCACCCATCCCTGCTCCACGGAGCACAGGCTGGGAAATCAGCATTGCCATGGGTTTTGGATACAAAAGGCCAAAAGATGTGGATGTCAACCAAGTACCCAGATATCCAGGGAGGATATTTTCAGCCTTAAAACCAACGATGATGTGGAAGCTCTCCTCCAAAAAATTACATCTTGCTTTGTCACACATGAGAGCAACATCGATGTTACCCAGAAATATATATATACATATAAATTTTTTTGTTCTTCACTTAGCTTTGAAGTTTGTTGCATTTCACATATGTTTTAGGAAAGGCTCATGCACTCAAACACTTACCTACTTTTTCCAAATACCCTAGATGGCTTAAGTGAAAGATATTACCTCTGCCAACAGCCTCAGTGTCCTCAGAAGAGATACAGCTTTGGAGACCAGCACACTGCCCATGGCCGTGCACATATCATACATCACAGGAACTTTCTCCCTCCTGCTGCTGTGCCTCAACCCACTAGCACAGGAGTGTGAAAGGATCACTGCTTTTCCTATAGATCATCCCTGAGCATCACCAAGACTGGCAGCTGTCTCCCAAGATTTTTGCTAAACCCCACATCTTCTTTCGAGGTTGATTCACGCAGCAATAGCCTTCAAAGTCAAAAGACACCATTAGATCATCCTATCGGGTAGCACAGCCCATCAGGAGTCATACTAATCTGGGTTTTATTCAAACATGGCCTAAAAAGACCAGACTACTCCTGTTTTGACAGACGCGGAAGATGTAAGATTTATTCTTTCCCTGTACTGACAGAAGTTGAGGAAGTAATTTATGAGGTTATTCTCAGCTGTCGAAAGCACCAGGTGGATTTTCCTGATGATCTTGATTGCTGGCAGAATATATTGAAATTTGTTCTCAGGACATAAGCTGTTGAACTGTGATGCCAGCCAGCTAACTAACCTGCCTTGACACTTAAGATTTAAAGACATACTATAGATGAAGTGCCCTGTAAATCAGGACTTTGAGTAGGAATATTGAGAAAAGGACAGTGCCACAGGAAATGCTCATATTTCTAGAATAAACATGGCTGCTTCTGCATATGCTGAGAAAGGAGAGTGGCTATTAACACATGGAATTTGAGGCAGAAATTATCTGTTATTTGTATTTTGGATGATAACTACCACATTATAGGTGTTAATCTAATAGTATTCACCCTGTGTGCCACCAGTACACTTTGTCTGAACTAGTCAGCCTAATGCAGATCTCTCCTTTGTTTCTGCCAGAGCAGAACTTGCTAGAACAGCAAGCATTTTTTGTTATGAACATTTCTGCTTAAATCCTCCATGTTCTGATGCTGGATAACTTCCTCTTCAAATGGGCATTATAGGGCAAAGAACAAAAAGATCCAGAGTAGAAAACACTTCATTTAGTGAGTCCACAGTATTGTAATCTTTATGTGTGGGCACGTATAGAGGTACAGTGTTTGATAAGACACACCCATCCCAGATCTGTCCATTTCCCTTGGCCCATAGAAAAGACCTCAAAAGTTGTGCAGAGTTGGTTGTGCATAGTTCATGCAAATGGAGGCATGTTTTGAACAGCGTATAGCGCACATTTAATTGCATTTAGTGGCCGTGGTTAGAAACAGATGTGTCTTTTGCACCTTTTCAGCTTGTAGATACATTACAACCAAGCGATCAGGCCCAGTCAGCATGGGTTCAGGAAGGGCAGGTCCTGCTTGACCAATCTTATCTCTTTTTGTGACAAGGTGACCTGCTTGGCGGATGAGGGGAAGGCTGTGGACGTTCTCTACCTGGACTTTAGTAAGGCCTTTGACACCATCTCCCACAGCATCCTCCTGGAGAAGCTGGTTGGGCATGGCTTGGACGGGCACACGCTTTGCTGGGTTAAAAACTGGCTGGATGGCCGAGCACAGAGTTGTGGTGAATGGAGCAACCAGTTACAAGCAGTGCTCCCCAGGGCTCTGTTTTGG
>NW_010180540.1:0-3727 GCF_000695765.1 Mesitornis unicolor | reverse complement strand
CTCAGTCCATTGATTCAGCCTATCCAGGTCTATCTATCCCTCTGCAGAGCCTTCCTACCCTCAGGCAGATCAACACTCCCTCCCAACTTAGTGTCATCTGCAAACTTGCTGAGGGAACACTCAATCCCCTCCTCCAGATCACTGATAAAGATGTTAAACAGGACTGGCCCCAGAACTGAGTAATACAGTACTGCAATTTAGTATAATAAATAGAAACCTGTTTTGAATATTTAATGAACATGCAATACCATGTCTCATCTCTCTATCTTTTTAGTGTATAAAATTGTTTTATTAAATGGGATGTAGCAAAAGATAATCGAAAATTTAACTTTACCTGCCAGTCTCTTCCTGTATGAGGGTAACGTTTACTCCCGTGAGGCATCATGCTGATTCCAGTAATGTTTATTTGCCTGGGCAAATCTCACACAGTTCAGTAAGGGTGATCAAGACTGTGTCCCTGGGTTGCTGCCTCTTTGGCTACTTGTTTTTCTACTGTGGATGAAGCTTCCAGACGTTTTGAAGGACATTTTGTAGGATCCATTTAATTGTTGACAGTTAAATTTCCATTTAATTGTTAAACTTTCTTAATTTTTCCACAGTCTTGTTCAAAGTAATAGGACTTATTTTCACTTAGCATATGGGAAAAATGAAGCCACCCATGGCTTGCCACTACAGACCTTTTCGCATCTGCTGCACTAAGAAGAACGGATTTCAGATTTATGCAGTACTTTTCTTTTGCACCCTTTACAAAATGAGAATGAGTAAAGTCAGTGCAATGGCTCTACGGACAAAAAGCAGGCAGCCACTGCGTACTCAATATTGTCTACACTCAGTAATGTAATACAAACTGTTTCACTGAATGGGGGTACATTGGCTGAAAAGCAGCATCCTCTTGTAATGAAATCAAGAACTATTGGCCTTTGTGATGACTTTTGTTGCTTCCAGCTGTGGGCTTCTTTCTCCAGTGCTGCTGAGCTCAGGTGCTCAGGACTACCTGCCCCCTGACTGTGCTGTGGGCTTGCAGGAGACAGCATAAGCAAGAGCCGCGGACCCACTCTCCTTTCGCAAGGGCAGCCTGCTTTCCAGAGCCAATAAAAAGGTGAGTTTTTTTCTGTTTCTTATCCAAAATCCTGCTGCAATGAAGGAGTGGCACTGCCTTCTTTATAACACTTAGGCAGGGCTCGACTGCTCTCTGGGCTTGGACTTGGACCTGGACCTGGAGAAGAAAACAGCACATTTTCCACCCCACGGAGGGTCTCTGGCATTCGCCCTAGGTGCATCCCCTGAAGCTCTGCCCCACTCTGTGGGCTGCCAGCTGAGCCAGCACCCAGTGCTGCTTAGTGGGCACACCTGCCTGGGACAAAATGAGCACATTTAAGTAATGGCCTGTTCCTTTTTGTTTCCATCATGCTGAATGCATCCTCCTCCTGTCCTCAGCTCAGGTACAGCCCAGTCCTCAGCAGTGCCAAGACTTCCTCCATCTTGCAAATCCTCTGCTGCTGTAGGTGCCTTGACAAGTTTCCTTGTCATCTGAAAACAGCTATTTCTGTACCCATGATGACAGATGTTATCGCGGCTTTGGGAGTCCCTCTCACTTATCTAGCTCCCAGCAACCATTGCTCCCCTGAAACTTTCGGCTCAACGTACTGTCAAGCAGGAATAAGATACATACATTTTTCTTGGGTCCAGAAACATCTCTGGCAGATTCAGTAATGCCAGCATGCAAGGCCAGTAATGCCAGTAAAGCCAGCATTTCTCTCCCTAGGTCAGCTGCACTATGTCATGTCAGTGTCACCTCCACTGCCACACTCTACAGAGGAAGGTCCCTACTTAATTCTACAGAGTGATTCATAAACCTATAAAACAAGAATTTCAGTGCAATCCTATAGGACTTCCCTATATATATAATTCCTGGTGTGTTTGAAACGTCTCAGTATGGCCCCGAGATTCGAGGACAGATAACAGTGAAGTGTGTGGTAGCTTTATTTTTGGTGGCTTTAATCACCACCACTGTAAATATATTGAGCAGCATATAAGGATGATGCTCATAAGCAAGTACAGTCCTCTGAGTCTGTGAATACATTTGCCTCACCACACATCCTAATTGGGTGTCCTTTAAAGACGGTGAAGCTTTGGTGGAAAAGGTCAGCAAATAAGTGCACAGCTGAGAAAATTCACACATCCTAATCCAACTCCTTCAGCTTCCCTCTTCTCCATGTCCATCCCCAGACAGGAGCATGTTACAGCTCTCTACCTCCTGTTCTGTTCCTGCTGTTCTCAAATATGAGCAAAACAGCCTCTTTCTTGCTTAAAGGTGCTTGACTCCTATGATGCTGAGTCTGTTACATTTTGTCAGAGCATTTATAGATACTGACATTTGTTTTATTAGAAGGAAACCTTTGAAACAACATCAATGCATTGCTTATGCAAGAAGCTGTAAAGTAATTTTGGACAGCATGGTGTTTTTTTCTGCAGCCTACACCTCATTCCAGCTGTGAAAGCCCAGCTGGATGCTGCAAATTCTCAAAAGAGCAGTTAGTGAGGAGGTGGGAAAGAAGGAGTAAACCTCTGCATCATAAAAGATGAGATGGGAAATGTTTTATTTCTGTTATGTGGATTGCCCATCATCTCAGTTCATGAAATCACAGCGCAGATGCTTGGCTTTTTACTTAGAAAGGTGAGGAACTAAAGAGTGTGAGAGCACAGATGACACTGCTGGCCTGCAAGCAGGACAAGTCGAAAGGCTTTTCCTACCCTTCTCAGTATTCCATCCTGAATTTCACTTTATTAGTGAAAAAGCAGGGGATTAAATAATGACACTGTAGGTTTCTTTCTTTTTTTTTTTTGAAGCAGTAACAATGCTGTGTCTTTTCACAACGCAAAGGTGCTGCTGTTCCTGCCAACATCCTCAGAGGCTTTCTGCCTGTTTTTCTTCAGGGTTCCTATGGACAGCAGCTGACAGACACCTCAGGGGCTGATGGGCAGCACTTCACGCCAGGGTCTCAGGACACACCTCAGACTACATTGTCAGATATGGTGGACTGTAGAAATAGACATAGGATTATATAGTTGAGACCAACCTTAAATTGGGATTGTCCTTTCTCCTGGCTGCAGAAGTGAGACAAGGGCTGAACAATGACAATAAATGGTTGTAAACACACTGAAAATGAGGGAAATCATCTTCAGCACAGTGAGACACCCTGTTGTATCTATTAAAAGTGTGTTGGGATACAGAAAGCCATCCCCCAGGTCTTGAAAGAGCTCAGCTGGAGAGGAGTGCCAGAATGGTCTGGTCTCAAATGAACTCGTCAGCCACCTCTGGGTGAACCTGGTGCTCTTCTCAGAAACAAATGATCTCTTCTCTGCAACACAGTACACATTAACGGGAGCTCCTCAGTCATACCATTCCTTAGGTATTACTGTTTTAAAAGCAGAGCTTGCCAGCTTCTGTCACTGAGCACTATGCATTCAGGAGCAGACTTGGTCCCAGCACAGGCTGACAAAGTGAATCTTTGCAACAGGTCATTTTTTGACTCTAACTCATACAGTGGCTAAGCCAAGCAAATTCCCTGGGATAACTGTTAAATTATTTTTGTTTAATTTCACATTTTGGTACAGCTTTTAGATGTCAGTGTCCACCGCAGCTACTGGGGCTGGTCACTGGACTGAGTGCTGCCTAAGTCCTGACCAAAGAAGTCCTGTTACCGAGGCGAAGAGCTCCTGAGTG
>NW_010180539.1:0-11738 GCF_000695765.1 Mesitornis unicolor | reverse complement strand
GCAAACTTGCTGACAGTACACTCAATTCCTTGAAATGGTGAAAAAGTATTCACCATTAAATTGTTTTGCAAATGTAGAAAAAGACATTTTCAGAAGAATAAGATTATTCTGAATTGAAACAGAATTTTTTTAATAGCCAGAGTCAAAAAGAGTAGAAAATTTTGGAATTATTTTTACTAACATTTCTATTAATAAAATACCTTCACTTACTACTTTTTTTCACTTAGATATGTACTTAATGAAAAAATGAAAAAAAATATGGATAGGAAAGATAAAATAATTGAAAAGGAAATATTTCACTTTGTTTGCAAAATACATTTCTGGCAGATCCAGAAAGATGATCTTCTCTTTTTCCTCCTTGCTCTTTGGAAAGGAAAAAACTAAAAAGCTTCATTAAAACCAATCTTTTTCTGTTATCTATAATGAAACTTTTTCCTACAATTTTTGCAGTTCAGCAGCTAAGCTGAAAGAATCTTCTATTCTCCATGTTTCCTTCAGCAGCATTTTACAAGTAAAAGATCAGAGAATAACTGTAGGAACATCATCCACCTCCTGAATAGCTTTTCAATCCTTTGTGGCATTTTTCAGGAAAGGATTTCTCGTCCAAGCTAGATTTTGACATTTGAGACCCCAAGCAGCAAATCCCATGCCTAACAAGGAAGAGAAAGGTGCCAGGGTATTTCATAGCAGTGTACTGTCCACAGGGTATGTAAGCAGCCATAGAGCCTTGCTCTTTCAGGTGAGACCCATAGGGACCAAACCCCAAGCAGCGGGGCAACCCCTGGCAAGGCATACAACACTGCCATGCTCTAGGGCTTCACCCAGTATGAAATTTTAAACAAGGAATGGATATTTAAGCCATAGGCAGACTTTTTCCTACAATTAGGAAATTTGGATGTGTGGTTATCACAGTGGATCAAGGGCAGAGGGAAGCGGAATGGGAGCCCAAGACATGGCAGTCTGAAAGTCTTGCACTGACGATATGAATTTTAAGACATCTACATGGGGCTTCAGTGATACTCATTAAGATCATGAGCTTTTATTACTTCTTTTTTTAGTTCCAAGTCATATATTATGCTGCTAGTCTTCACCTGCAATGAATTACAGACTCTCCTGCATGCATCAACTCAGCTGACTAGTGCAGGCAGCAGGGACCATACGGGGAAAGTATCTGCCACAGACTGAGCTTCAAGGAGCATAATTTTTCACCAATTTATGTTCCTCTGTTCATACAGTTGAATCACAGCATAACTAAAATTACATCTGAATGGCAATGTTTAAGCATGCTGCTGGAACAGTGAAAGTAAAATTTACCTGCCTTGTGTTAATTTGTTCAAATCGCGGTAAATATCTCATGTTTGAGAAAGAAAACTTAGTGGGAGATCTGCCAAAGTCAGAACTGAAAGGAGGGCATTAGGCTCCCATTTTTGCCTCTGGCAGTGTACCCCACTGAATTTCAGGACATTAAAAATTCTTTTCCTTGCATTGAAAATATTAGACCTTTGTGCAGATTTTCTTTGCAAAGGCTACAGGTTGTACCTTGCTAAGCAGCAATCCTCAAAAAGTCTCAAGTGAAGCATTCCTACTGAAAGCGATTTAATTTTATCTAACACAAACCAGGAGTAATTTATCATGCCTTTAGCTCCTAGATTGCCTTCCCCCTCTCTGACTGTCAGTGTTTAAACCAAACTCAAGATAGATACATAGACAGCAATTTTGTCAATAGCTACTTGCAGAACTCCACACACTGGCATCTCTGTATCCACATTTTTATTTTCAGGATGGATTTACAATGGTAAAGAAAGTGCAGATCTTCAATGAGTAACTTTTGTTATCCTTATATTAAACTTTATATTTCTTGTTGCTGCATCTTGCTTGCAGATGCCATTTACTCTCTTCCCCAACAACTATCTGAGGATTTCTCAATGTAATTTTTTATATTTAGGTTAATTTGAACAATGCCACTTCCTGGCAATTGGAAGTAAAAAAGTGGCAGCTTGAATGGTAAGACACCATTCGATTTCTGTATTGGAATTGATCTTCCTATTTTGATTTGTCTATAGTGAGCAAAACTCCTATCTCTGGACTCCCATGCTTCCACCAACCACTCTAAACTAAAAGCTGCTCTATTCAAGTGAAAGAAATATGCTAGAATTTTTAAAAAAACATTCTAGCATACAAGGAAGAGTAAACATTAAAATCTCGATATCTTTTGATCTATGTATTTACCTATGTGTTTACCTTTGTCTCATATTTGTTACTAAAGGCATGGAGGAGTGAGTATGAACAGAAGATTTAGCAAAGTCCCAAAATTACTTTGGTTTTGTTTCTGATACGTATCCTTTCTTCAAATTCCTCAGGAAGGTTTGAAGTTCATTAGAAGTGTTCTATTCACTTCACGTCTGAACATAGTTTACAATATGTCCAATAGGGAACACCTACTTTTAGATAAACCTGTAAGGAGAACCTCCAGGGACAGAGGTGGAAACTTCCATGCTACTTATAAAGGACTTGGCTCCATATTTTTCTATTTATATATTTATTGTTATATTGGTAAATTTCAATATGTCAAGGTTAAGTACCTCATAAAAAAGTCACTAAATAGATGAATTAAAAATACCTAAACATATTCAGGGAAAGGTTCCACTATCAGAAATAACTGAAGCACCTTATGTTTATTCAGGCAAATACTCTGTAAATCTATTTTACCTAAATATATCAGTTAAACCCGAATATGGACCACAGAATGTCACACTGCAATGAAGATTAAGTGCAATGATGCCATTGCCTACAGTTGAAACCAGGAGACCAGGCAAAGGTCTGTCTTTCTCCTAGGGTTTATCCAGGAGGAACAAGGTGTCAACAGTAAATTATTTCCTACTGTCTAAACTTCTCACCATGAGCAGGAACATCATAACCACAAAGTAATGTACAAATACATATTAAAGAAACAATGTAAATTTTTGAACAGGTCTGTTTTAATTATCTAGACAGGTTGGTAACTATTGCTTTTAGTCCAATATATGCCATAATGTATTGTAATTACTCTAATTAATGTAATTTAGTTGGATACTTCCTTAGGAAGTGGCAAAATTATGCATTACATAGTTTTCCTATATAAATTTCAAAGTCAGTTCCTTTAGGTATGTAGCTGGTAGAGGTATGGACATAGTTTTAATGAAAAAACAGCTTTTATCACCTTGCCAGGTGATGTTGGTGTTCTTCTATTTTCTTGAATAATTTCCTGAAGAAAAGTGGCCCCATTATATCCTTGGAGAAGTCTTGAATGTATTGCACTACTGAGGAATCGTAAGCTGCATTGTGGTGTTCCTGATAGCTGTTTGGGTTTGCTTTCACATACTGGTTGCTAGAAGAGTTACAGTGTGTTTTGGATGGTGGCCTAAAAGAACTTAAATAGTATAAAATATGCAATTTGATGGTTACTAGCATTGGCTGTACTTTGTGGTTATAGTAGCATTAGTATCCAGTGATTGATGCAAAGTGATTGCTAATTGCTGTAATTAATCAAATGTCATTCAATATTGAGGCATTATTGACATCACACATACACAAATGCACACAAAGAAATCCCTTGCCCAAGAGATACCAGTACAAGTATAGAAAATGTTACTTTATGTTTCCTTTAGAAAAGCAATGTTACTTTCTCCTTTGTTTACTGAAAAGGCAAGGCTCCATGTGCTCTGAGAATAACCACATGACAGTGGGAAATTTGCAGTTCAGCTTCCTTCAGCAGTCCCTAATTCAACACACTTCCAGGGTCGTCAGCAATGCTGAGGTACAATTACTGCCCAACTTAATGGAGAATATGGCAGCCAGGTATTTTGTCTGCTTGACACAATTGTTGCAAACACATATAAGATCACTGATAAGGTTTTATGCTACAGTACAAACTGGTAACTGGGCTAACAGCTACTATTCAGGTAATGTAGGAAATGGAAGTGAAACTTTATGCGTCAAATTGCTAATATTGCTGGTATCACAAGTAACATGAATGTATGTGTTATGGTTTAAGGGTTACCAGCTTGAAAGGGAAGGACTGGTGGTGTCTGTAGGACTCTGGGGGATCCGAGATCAGTACTGTTCCCTCCCCTTTCCAGCCACAGTCTATAAAAAAAACGAGGAGGCCCGAGGTTTTCGCAGGCTTTTCCTGGTTTCCTGGGCTACTTCCTGTCGCATCTCGGGACGGCTGGGGCTACCTCCACGTGCTAGGCAGCATCCACCACCATCCGCTCCCAGCACCACTGTGGTCCCTGGTGACGAGTTACAGCAGTCGCAGTGGCCACGAGGCACTGTTTGGACACTTTCACTTCCACTCAGGACTAATGGGATCGGGTTTTGTATATAGTTAAATATCCTTTGTCCCTTATTAATTCTCTTTTCCTTTCCCCTGTTGTTTTCCATTAAACTTGTTGCAGTCTTGACTTCCAACCTCGTGCGAAGCATTTTTGTTTCTCTCTCTATTCCCTTTTCTTAATACTCCCCCTGGGAGGGTAGAGGACAATAGAGAGAAAATCCTGCTCTCTCTCTCTCTGACCCTTAAACAGAGACAGCATGTATAATGTTGTGACGTTCTTCCCTTACTCACTTTCAAGGTTTTGGATGTGTGAAACAGGTACTAAATGTATCTTTCACCATTAGAAGCAGAGTTTTGCAGCTACTGTACAAATATTTAGCAATATTTGCTGATTTTTTTTCCCTCTGCTTTTGCTAAGTGCATGCTGCTTTTGCATAGTCCCTCTGCAGACATTCAAGAGCTAACATGAGTATTTTAATTATTTCTAAATATTGCTGGAACTGTTGTGATATAGTGGCATGAAAAAGTCCAAACAGGAACATCTTGTATGTATTCAGGGACCAAAAGCCATTCCATGTCACAGCTGAACAACTCTGAGTAGTCTGCCCCAAAGCCTTAAGATCTCATCCTTAAGCAAACTGTTGCTGTCTGGTCTATAAAGTTCACAATATTGACACTGAGACTACGAATTAGGTATACTGGTGGGGAAGAGGACAGAGACAGATATTTCTATTAATTGATACCATAAAAGCCAGCAGCCACCATTGGGATTCAAAGAATGACCAGTTATAATCAGCATGTGTTGTTGGCATGCACTGACTATGAATAGAAACAGCAAGACAACATGCAACAAGTAATGCTAATCACTTGCTCAGATGAAGTCAACAAGCAGAAAAGAATCAGAGCAGATGTGTTGGATGAGATGGGCCCTTCCCAAAACAGACCTAGGCAGCTCTGGGAAAAGATGCTTATTCCTCTGAATAGCTTCATCTGGCTTCTCTGGAAGCTTCTTTCCTTCTTGCTGTCAGCATCAGGTTACTTACACTATCCCTCTGCAGAAATTAAGCTCATATAAAACCTGCAGTGGCAGGCCAAAGCTGACCAGTTTGGATCCTGTTTGGCTTGCTTTCAACCATTACCCAGAGCAAACATCTAATCTCAATTTAATGGCAAACTGGCAAGAGCTCCTTTGTTTTCTTTCTTGGCCAAAATCAGAATGAAAATAACATACTTAACATAGAAAAAAAGCACTTGACACTGTATAAATTATGCATTTCTCATTATCATGGATTTTGAAAGATTAAAATGGAGAATTAGACTCTCTGCTGTTCTGTATTCTCTTACATAACTAAGCATTTGGGTAGAAGACAAAGTTTTGCAAACACTATTTAGTAAAGCTTTTCAATTATTTAGTATTTAAACATATCAGTAAATTGTTCCAGCTTACTAATTAGTTTAAAATACACTGTGAGAAGGATGACAGTCTCACAACATACAATATATGCCAATCACTGTAGAATGTCACTTAGACTCTGAGTACTTTGTTGCTTTAAGATGCTGTAAGTCAGCAAAATTCATTTCCTCTTACAGCTGGAAAATAACAATTAATCCACTAAATACACTTGCAACATCATAATTTCCCTATGCCATTCCTGGTGTTTATCTTATCTATAACAAATGTCAACAGGATATTGCTCCAGGAAACATCTTCAGATGCAAGATTTTAAAGTTATTTTCAGTTCTTCTTCCCCTTTTGCCAAGAGATGGAATTAAAGAAATTACTTTTCCAAATATTTTATTTTTTTTCAGTTAAAAGCAACAGAGATGGACGAAGAAGATTCCTAGGGGTATCATTGATATACTTACAGACACATAGCAGAGTCACTTTATATGACTGCGTCAGTTTTTGGGCATAGCAGCGTACTGCCAAATTGTTCTGTGAACAAGCAGATCACCTCCATCCACTTCATTTGTTGTGGTTTTTTCATAACACATTTCAAATACAGTGTTTGCAAAGTAACAGCTAAGTACCATAGCTTCTCAGTAAAACTGACCACTGAACTTGGGAACTTTGTACTTTAGAGCATGATTTTCTTTGAAATGATCAGAAATTGAGTGACTAACTTGCAACACTTTTCTTTGAAACAGATCCAAAGCAAGGTTGTGCTAATCAGTTCAGACTTTCTGAACTCACAGGGCATGAAGAAAAGACCACTGAAGTCAGTCTCCATATTTATAGCACTCTCTTGTGTTTTCTGAGGTTGGTAACAAGCCAAGGCTAATCTTTGTCCAAACACTCAATATTTGCTTCCTGATCTACATTATTGAAATGATCTTTTTTTTGTTGTTGTAATGGGACGTAATCCCACTTTTGACTCACGCACTTATCTCTTGCTTTCACCAGAATTTTTCTTGTCACCACAGGTATCACAGTGATCTTGTGGGTATATTCCCTCTCTCTTTGAAAGTTTTCACCTGACCAGAGGCACAGAAACCAGGAAAAGCAGGCAGACGTACACTGTCTAACTCAGGTACCTCTACTTAAAAAACCTCACAGTGCATTGAGTGAGCATACAGTAAAATGTGGACAAATAAGTAAAACAAATGCTCTTTCTGTCACAGAGTACTCATCTACCATGTGTAGTCAAAAACAATAGGGGATTTTCTTGTGGAGACCTCACTTCTAAACCAAAACAGTATTGTAAATTAATCCACTATTTTCTTTGATGCTGTTCAGCAGATCTGTGTCTTCCCTATGTTGCATAAGAAACAGATCTTTTGCATCTATAAAAAGAAGGAAATTTTTTTGCATGTAAATACCATTGTCTGAAGGATACTTGGATGCTCAGGATAATTTTATAAAGGGCCAAGTTATGTTAGGTGTCTCTCGTGGGGGTTTTCTGCCCAACTTTGAAGATTAAATTCTTATGAATTTTTAGAATACCAAACCACTGAGTGTCAGATCAACTAAGGTGGTTTAAACTGAATACCAGAGCTGCTAACAATTTACAAATTGCTTTCCTAAAAACCATAACCCATTAACCATGTGGGCTATAATGATATTTCTAAAATATTTCCCCCATTTTTAAAATTAAAAATTTCTGATCAAATCTTCTTAAACAAAGTATAGCCCTTGATTTTAAATTTTATAGTATTACAATATTTAGAAATTTATTTCAAATGTTTCTTGAAACATTTGGTTAGTGCAATTGTATCTGTCTACCTATGCAGAGATAAAGATGGGGGGAGGGAGGACAGAGATAGAGAGATAGATAAGTAGTTGGGTAGATAAAAGGAGAGATTTAATTTTGATTGGTGCTGATGTAAATGTAAAACGAATTAACTGAAGTCAATATGATAACTCTTGTCTGACAGCTGTTGAAATAAAGTCAGCATGTGACCCTTAAAACCAATTGGTTCTTAAAACCAATTAACTTTCTTGATTGAAGTATTTCTCTCTGTATAGCTATGAGTTCTGATATCTGGTGAACTCTTCAACTGACCTTTTAAGCACCAGTCACTCAGTAATACTTTGCATAAACAGGTGTGAAAGTGATAGGATTATCATTAAAATGTGAAACAAAATAAAATAATGTTTGTTAAAGGTCTGGGAGAAAGCTTTATCATATTGCAAATAGTAAGATGCACATGATTAGTGACAGCTTGAGAGAAATATAGATTTATTTGACACTTTATATATATGGACATATTTAAGAAAATTTTATATATGCATGTCAAAAAATTGCATTTTTGACTAGACCCATAACCTCCACTTCTTGTACAATAGCAGCTTATGAAGGTCTCGATTTTGCAAACACTTTTGTGCTTAATTAGACTTATGTAAAAAACACTATTAACCCCAAATACTATAAATATACAAATACACTATTCTTAAATATGCTTATAATTGGTCTAGCATAATACAGTTACAAGACTGACTGAAATACCACTTAGCTTATTGCACTAGCTACAAAAATAAAAATATTATTAGAGTCAATAATAGGTGTATCCGTATTTACATGAATATATATCAAATAATAAATTAACACGAGAAAAACTGTTACAAAGAAGAACATGCAATAAATTATGTAATTTTAGTCCTGTAACCATACTGGGAAAATCCAGGACAGCATATTATTTTCTTCTAATTGCATTTCATATGTGTAAGAGTTGTAACAAAACAACAGATGCTAGGCACCACTAGAGATGTGAATCTTTGATTTCTTTTTATAGCTGCTCTGACATTTAGACTGTGAGCTTTAAGAGGAGATTCCACGGCAAATGTTTCCATAATCATATGACTCATTTTTGCCTCAAGGAAATACTAATTAAAAACCCCAGTAAATAAGGAGCAGCAAAGGATTACTGTTAGTCACAATTTCCTCCAGTGATTCTGCTTTGATTAACATGAAATGTCTGAGCATTTACTTTCATTGGGCATTACACACTTTCTTACACTCACACACTACGTTTAGCTTGAATTGCCTGTGACTGGCTGTGCACAAGGGTTCACAAAGTCCTTATAAATCCTCTCATTTGTCTAATATTACCCTTATGGTAATACATGTATTTATTTGTCTAATATTACCCTTATGGTAATACATGTTCATTGGAAGACAGCAGCAACAAATAGAAGAAGCCATGTGCAAAACCCCCCCTACAACTCACAAGCAAAATGTCATTGAGTTCAGTTACTCTGCTTAGAAATATAAGCACATGATGATGCTTGCATGTATTGATAAATACAGCATATGAGTAGCGCTGAATGTAAAGGCATTCACTGCCAAGGGAAAAGTGTTCACCTTTTATAATAAATCCACTACTAGATTTTGAGAAGATACCATGGACCTATGTTTTGAGGGCCCCAAATAAGTATCAAAATTAATCCTTTTTTAGCTACCTTTTGGGTTACACTTTGATTTTTTAAATAATTGTCAGTGCTGGGTTTTCAAAAGCTCATTTTCTTATATCTGTGCCTCTCACTGGAACATAACAAAAGGACTTTTGAGGTAATGGTAGCCAGCTTCAAGTATCTGCTTTCTCTGAAGCTGCTGGATCAGTTTATCAAAGTGAATTAAATATAAAATACTATTTGAAGTTAGATTTTAAGTGATAACTATTTAAAACTAAATGGTAGATATTTACTAAATGTAACTGTGTAGTGTAAATCAGTTCTGAGTGGTATTTGTACCTCCCCACAAATATTTAAGTTGAAAGTTAGAAAGTTTCCATCTTATAGAGGAAGAAAGGTCTGAAATGTTCTTTCTGGAGAACCTGTCAGAGGTCTGTCCAGATCTACGTCACTGCCTGGGTCCAACAGTTAAGGCAGGACAGTTTCTCTATGACCAGGTGCTCATACGCTCCTTGCTGACTGTGTCATGAACATAGTTTGAGTCTTCAGATCTCCACAGTGTGAACATAATGATTCAAAACTTACAAAATTTAGTCTTTCAGGTGAAGAAACTGCTTCATTTAGTGATCAATAGGGAGTCTTTAAATGGAGAAGTGGATGTGGTTATTAATAGATCATCTGTATTTAATTTTTGAATTCATTTCAGTGTTTTCTTAAACATTGCAAAACCAGAAAGTACTAAGGTTTTTTTGGGATCTTGAGTAAAAAGTCTACAGGATAGTTACTAAGGACAGCATTAAAGTAAGGTTTCTACATACACCAGGTACAGGTTCAGAGTTGAAAAGATTAGGATATCTTCACAGACTTGATCCCTTGATTTACTGGTGTACAGTGTTAAGTTGACAGTCAGAGAACAGAAATTTCTTCCTACAGGGTTATGTTAGATAATATTTAGTTTCAAATGGAATTTGGGAACATGTGTACAGTTACGCTGGGGTTTAAAATAGGATTTAGGTTTCAAGATACTACAGGCTGTATTTCGCAGTGAAAGCCAGCAACTAGAGCAATTGTTTTATGTGCATGTCTGATTATGTGTGGGATTGGATTAAGGCTTGCAACAGCATAGATTGTCTTTTTCCTGCAACAGCAAGAAAACCTGTCTTTAAAAATAGACCCACTATGTCTACAGACATAAACATTAGCTTGAAATAATTTTCTGCTACAGGATTCCTGCTTTATCTTAGTCTGGTGATGTCTCAGGATCCTGCAACAAACTTAGATCTTCTGTCTTTTCAGTCCCGTTTTTGGTAGATTTGAGAAGACAGATCTACACAAGTGTTCTAGTTCAGATGAATGTTTAATGTGCTTTTGAAACAGATCTCACAATTGATTCCATTTACTATGCTTCAGATCATAGTGTTGGGCTACCTCAGTGTGCCTGAGCTGGATTCCTCTCTGATAAACCTACATAACAGATATGCTCCAGGAGTTCACCCCAGGCCCTCCAACTACAAAAGAGCTCTCAGTCCTTGGGGCCAGACTAGAGATTTCCCACAAAACAAAATAAAACAAAAAAAGTTCCTGCATTTATACTGTAGTTCTCAGGTTTTCAACACAAGTTATTTTACTGTACAAAACTGCTCCCATTGTTTTGCACTGCTATACAGGTTACACAATGCAGGTTGTACAAATGTAGCCACATGAGATCAGGGCTTTCCTTTCTTTTCCTTGGCAATCCCAGGGGTACCAGCTGGGATAAAGTAACTATGGGAGTCAGCTGCAAGGAGGGTGACTGGAAGAGATGTCCTGCTATCCTGTGGAGGTAACTCCACATGCAGGACACAAGGATTGAGGGGATGATGGGGTGAACATTCCTGAAGTCGTTTGGTTGTGCAATTCAGGGGTGCAAAGAACCTCTGTCAAAAGCTAGGACACAACATTTTACATGCTAGGATACAACACAAAGTATGGGCAATAAACAGGAGAAGCTAGTGGCCATTGTGAGACAGGGGGACTACGATTTAATTGCGCTCACTGAAACATGGTGGGATGACTCACATAACTGGAGTGCCACTATGGGTGGATATAGACTGTTCAGGAGGGATAGGAAAGGTAAGAGAGGCGGGGGTGTAGCTCTGTATGTTAGAGAATGTTTTGAAACCCTTGAGCTGGAGCTTGAGGGTGACGGTAGGACCGAGTGCTTGTGGGTGAAACTCAGGGGAATAGGTAGCAAGGCTGATGTTGTGGTGTGTGTCTGTTGCAGACCAGCTAGCCAAGAAGAAGAGACAGACGACTTATTTTATAAACAACTGGAAAAGGTATTAGGATCGCTGGCTCTCGTCCTAGTGGGGGATTTCAACCTTCCAGACATCTGGTGGAAGTACAGCTTAGCTGAGAGGAAAGAGTTTAGGAGGTTCCTGGAGTGTGTGGAAGACAACTTCCTCACACAACTGGTGAAGGAAACGACAAGGGAAGGTGCCCAACTCGACCTCCTGTTTGTAAACAGGGAAGGCCTTGAGGGAGATTTGAGGGTTGGGGGTGCCTGGGAAACAGCGAACATGAGATGGTGGA
>NW_010180538.1:23930-30694 GCF_000695765.1 Mesitornis unicolor | reverse complement strand
CAAGGTCCCTTCCAACTCCCAACATTCTGTTATTCTGGGTGTTTCTGTGCCTTTTTCCAGCACAGGGCATGTCTTGTTGAAGAGCCACAGAGGGGAGATTTGAGGACATTTTTTGCTTTTGTCCTTTCAGCATGCCATAAAAGATTTCAGGAAGACAGGGGTGGGCAGAAAAGCAAGACTTCTGGTTCTCAGAAGTAAAGTGAGCTGAGAATGAAGAAACAAGTCTCACCATGGGAATCACCATAGAGGTTTCATCTGTAAAGAAAAGGTCATCAAGTTTTTAAGGAAGGTTTCTAAAATGCAAAGGCTCCATCAGTATATAGCAGGACTTGTAAGCTCTTACATTAAAAACTGATAAATCTATTTTTAACCAGTATATACCTACAGATAGAAAAATTGAAGATGTTTGAAGCACTCCTGTCTGAAACAACTTTTATTTGACCTGGCTTACAACTGAGAAATAGCAAAGGCTTATTCAATATTTTGCTATTTCTGAATGGTCCAAATTGTGTTCTTCTGTGTGTGTTTGGGATGATGATGATGTCAATGACTGTGATGATGATGACAATGACAATGACGAGGTTTCTCAGCGGCCTCTCAGATCGGCTGCAGCTTCATGCAACATTAAGGACATACAGCACATGCTGCCAGCCAGGTTACCTTTCTTGTGTATTCCATCTCACCTTCCTATCACTCAGCCTTGCTTTGCAGAATTTGATTTTCCAGCATGGTAACAACCTAAGTAAAAAGGCCAATTTAGCTATGTGAAGTCATACATATCATAACTTAAATTACTACCTGATAAAGGTATTGTGTGCCAAATATGTCAACTTCTCTAATAAAAATACTATGTTTCCCTATTATTTTTGTCAGTTATGCATGTATAATCACTCTAAAATATTAATAAAGTTGTAGAAATCACCATACAGTGCTTGTTTTATTTTCTACATGTTTGCAATGCTGATATTAGAAATACCTGGAACTGAGGGAAGAAGAGGATGTGGATACTCAGCAGATCTGTCATTGTGCAGTTCAATGATATTCTGCCTCACTGAGATTCATCAATTGATAGAGCTTCAGAGGTCATCTGAATGATTTGGACAAACAGAGTCAGCTACTAGCACAGTGGGAAACAGGCTGGAAAGAGACGGTGAAAAATCACATACAGCTGACAGCTAACCGCAGGCTGATGTTTGTCTGTCAATGGGTACAGGCAAAGATGCAAAATGCTGCTTCTTTGGATGCTATCTGAGATGATCAGAGGCTCAGTGATGTTCAGAGCTGCTGCTTCTTTACCAAGCTCAGTGTGTCCAGCCCAGGCTGGGAGCCGAGCACTTGGCTGGGAGATTTGGCAGCCAGTGCCTCCCCTCTGCTGCACTCTGAATTTCTCAATGCCAGATAGATGTTGCTGAATGTCTCTTCAAGTCAGATCGCCTCCCCAGCACTTGCTAATCTGAATGTCAGAATTAGCAGTGTTCAGCAAGCTCTGATTTTAATTTGCATCTGCAGAGGAAGGAGTACATAGCTCATGTTACAAAACATTTCAGATTAAGAGAAGAGATTCTGAGTGCTGCTGCATTGGTTTTGTGCAAAGCATGAAGATAACCCACAGCCTACTTTGGAAAGAACTTACAGTAATTTTTCACTCTAGCTGTGACATCTTTTAAACTTTTTTCCACCTCTTATTTCCAGTTTTATTTCATGTATCAAGCGTTTTTCCACATTTTAAAAGTTAAATACAATCACATTGTATAGCTATCTTCTTTTAATTATCTGGTTTTTCTGTTTGCAATTATCATACAGCTCATAACTAATTAATTATAAGTAGTAATATGTTTTGATGACTATTACATAGCCAGTATTGAATTTTGCAACCTCCCTGCATCCATCCATCCTGCTCTACTACGTTGCACAATGTGACCATATTGAGGAAGATAAATGACAGCCCACAACTATTTTACACTTCGAAGTGCTCCAGTGATCCTTGGATAAAAGCTTGAATCTACTGAAGCTCCCAATTAACTTTGCACTTCAAATTTCAGTGACAGTGTAAGTAATATCATTAGTTGAATGAGAAAAGGAAATTAAAATACTCACAAATGGCTTTGTGTAGACAACCTCTTTTTCTTTTGTATTATAAAAATATTTGCACTTATTATAAAATCATGTTAGAATGGCAGTACCTGTGGTATAACTCTGTTCTCATATCTGGATTTATTAGTCCAAGTTTCACTACTATGGGTTCACCTTCATCAGAGTTACTACATGCTTACAAATATGTAGCACTATATGGCTTTATAAGTGTTACCACCAGCTACTGGAAACTGCAAATACATTGCATGAAATATTTTTAAAATCTATTAGCAGGTAGCGTACCCATCTTAGTCTATATGCAATATAGTCTATACTCCTTAGTCTATACCTAGTAAGTCCTGTAAGAATCAAGAAATACTGACTAAAATCAAATTACACTGAATCTGCCACTCTTAAAAGTACTTATGTAAATAAAGAACAGAGTCTACCCCAAGCCCTTGATCAAGATTTGAATTTGGAGCAGTCACTGTGGCTAGGCACATGCTTGCTCAACAGCAGAGATGCTAAATTAAGAACCAGTTGAATAATGATTCATCCAGTTGAAAACAAAACAACAAATATGAAACATTTTATAAGCAGAAGAAAATAATCAAAATCACATACATCTAAGATTTAATACTGCCACACCTTTTGGAGAGAAGCTCCCCATTTGGTACCTTAAACCACCTATTTCAAAATCTGTGGTGACCGCTTCCCTACAATTGATGTGTGCACCTATGTACATACACAGACATGGTGTATGTAAGACCTGCTTCACACTAAGCACTCGTGGAGAGATGGCTCTGCAGAGACAGCAGGTGTGTGTGGACAGGTTAGGGATTCTTGACCGCTGGGAAATCCAGCTAATGATGAAAAGGTCCCCTCAAGCTTTAGTTTTAGTCATCCCAGCACATATTTTTCTCTGCTGACCACCATACGAGGCTCAGCAACCAGTTACAAGCCTGTTTATCATTAGTTTATTGCTTTCATAATCAAACTGTTCTGCACAAACAGCAGATCCTTTATCTTCTGAAAGAGCATTTACTTTGGAGAGTGAAGGGCTTATCAGTCACTTGTTAATAACAAGGTCAGACTGCTTTCATCCCCATGGTCTACTCTGGCAGAGCAGCTTGGTGGCTGCGAGGAAACAGAGCCACAGGAGTCACCATTCTTACCGTTGCAGACAGATTATTTTAGGGTCCTCTCTACATCCCCTAATCAAAACAGGCATTTCTATCTCTCCTCCTGAGAGTTACATACTTCACATTTTCCCAGTACAAATAACTGCTCAGGCCCTTCTTTCAAAGAGCCTTTATTAAACCACCAACTATTTGCTGTGGAGACATTTAGGATGAAATCATCGTGTTAAACAAATAAACGCAGCTTCATACAGATCTCTGCTCTGGGAGCAGAGTAAGAAAATAATTTCTGTCTGCTCTCCACAAAAGCGGCTGGAAAGGCAGAAAGAAAAATATTATTTTTACTTCATTGTGTGAAATATCGTTTTGGAGGATCTGACATGTTGAACGTTTGAAGAGTTTTTGCTGGCAGGTTTCAAGGGTTCCTTGGGTTGACCCCCTGGGATTGTTTTCTTCATTAATAAACTTAGCATGATGTGTGTTAAAAGGAACATTCTGTTTGCTTTGTAAATAAGGGATGTCAAACAAGAAGCAGAAGCCTCACAGACACTAGGTGAGGTGCTCTTCAAGGGTGGGGGAATGCGTGCATGGAAAAATAAAAGCCTCAGAAAACTGAAGAATAATGTGACTGCCTTATCCAAGCTGAGGCTTTTCTGAGGAAACAATCCTGCCCGCGAACCCAAACGGGATAGCTTCCTTGCAGATCCCGGTGGGAAAGCTGTGCACTCTGCCCCAGAGCAGCAGGGGAGGAGCTTGGGAAGGAAGGCGCAGGGCTTCTCTGCCACAGCTTGGCAGGACGCGCAGGGTGGTGCAGAGCAGGTACTCCCATTGCTCTTTGGAAGGTGCGTTTTGACAGCTCTGCAAGCAGCCCCAGCGAGGACTAGAGAGAGTTTCTACACCAGCATTTAACAAATATGATGCTGCTGTGGAAATTACTATGGTAAAGCTTTCGACTGGATTTAAAGGAGTAATTTGGAAGAAAGTAATCATCTTTCTGCTGGTCCTGGGGTTTTCTCTCCTATCACAAAACAGAATAAAATAATAACCTGCTGTTTAGTAGTATTTATTTTCTACCATCTGCCTACCTGCTTATATCTCCCAGTGCTTCAGAACCCATTCATTTCCTATCTGTTGCCCGCCCCCTTGAAGAACTCTAATAAACCTTACAAGACAGCTTAGCTCCTGCCATTCACAGCAAGAGTATCTGAGATGCATCAGGAACACCATAGCTAGGAAAGGAAAACGTTCCCAGTGTCACTTTGGGTCTTGTTTGCAGGCAGGGGCAGAAGCAGGCAGGCAAGGTACATGATCACTGCTAGGTGTTGGATAGCCAAAACCCCTGAGCTGGTTTTGCCCAACTTGCACATGTTCCTGCAGTGTGGCATCATTGCGCTGGCTGTTATGGGGGGAGGGGTGTGTGAAATCCCAGACTGCTTTAAATCTCTTTACCATAGGAAGAGAACAGCCAAGCATAGCATTTAAAAGATAAGGCAGGACCAATTCTGTAACTTAAATGATCTAGGAGAGGAAACACTTCAGTCTCCTTGGATATAATTACAGCTGATGGGGTTGTAGTTACATTTACTGTTTTGTGCAAAGCTATGCACTGCAGCAAGAAGAGATGCAGCTTCAACAACTAAGCCTCAGGCCAGCTTTAGAAACAATTCTAAAACAAACATGAAATTAGAAACATTACTTTTTTCTTAAGCTGTATTGGATCAATATTACTGAAATATTTTTCATATATAGGTCATATACAATGCAGTCACAACTCACCAAGCTGATTTTGGAGTTATGTTAATAACTGCGAGAACAAACATTTAATTTGTCTAAAATTAATATAGTGTTTTGGATGTTTTTGTCACAAGAATGGTGAAATGCAAATAATTGCTTGAAGAAGTAAATTACCTGCAGAATTTTAAGAGCCACAACAACAGGTCATGGTGACTAATAGGAGGATTTGCAGCTAATGTAATGGACTAATAAATATAAATGATGTGGAGATGTCTACTGAAAACAGTAAAAGAAAAACTGTTGATGAAGTGATTTATAGTGAATTCAGAATGGTGAAAATAAGCTAAAACTCTGGTTTTACTTTAGAAATTTGGCTAAGTGTATCTCATTCTGCAAGTGGTCTCTGCCTGGAGCTCTAACTTGTGTTGTGCTGACTTAGTGTTACTGTCACACTTAATAATTTTTTTTGTGCAATGGATAAGACTCATTTAGAGTTTGCTCTGTGTTGCTTGTGTCATATAAAGTCTTCCTATGTATAAATGTTGCTGTTTTGATTCTGCATCCAAATTCCCCTTTACTCTTCCCTTATTACCAAGAAACCTAAAGTTGATTCACAAAATTTACTTGATTTTGTAAGAGGAAACAAGCTTATTACCTGGCCTAAGTTAACTGCACTACATTAGCTGCAGCTAGTTATTTATACAGCTTGTGAGTTTACATAAGGGTAGGACACTTTTAAGAGACTAGACGGACTAGAAAGCTGTCACAAATTTTTCCAGGTTTGGGTAGCTAGTTGGAATACAGGTCAAGACATCCATGATCAAGTGTTAAGATCTACAGTGATTGTGTGAGATTGCTGATCTTCATCTTACTCTTTTCTAGGCAGGGGATATTAATTGTACTGGTGACCCTGATGGCAACCACATAGGAGAAGCCAAAAAAGGCATAACAGCTCTGAAGACTGAGGTGATCCAAAGACAAAGACCTCATCAAATTAAGAGGCATTAAAATAATGTATTGTTGACACAAAATAGGGTTGGAGGAAGTAGGGTCTTGTCCAAGTTATGTCAAGACAGATGTACTGAAAAGCACCAAATGTGGAAGCATCCTTAAATAATGTCCAAGAAATTAGAGTATATGCTGGTATTCCCACGAAGCAGAGCCACAATGTAGCAACAAGTAAAGGATCCTGAAGCATTGCCACACAAAGTTTTAATCATAGAACACCGTGACATGTGACTTTTGGAGTGTCCACTTGTGTCAAACTGCAGACGTTTATCATGGCTACTACATATATCTTTGGTGACAAAGCTCCAAGGGATTGTATGATGGCAATGCTAGGGACCACCCTGCTTCCCACATGAAAGGTGTTCAGCATGCGCTGTCTGAACAGATTAGAAGATTAGCATCCAAATTACTTTTAAAAAGATTGAAATGAATATTTGGGAAGAACTTCAGAAATCCATATAGCTGAAATGAAGCAGGCAGCCTCAAGTGCAGAAAGGCTATACCTGACAGGTGTTTGGATAACCCCTTTTAAAAATGAAGATTCTTCCATGAACCTCTCTAGGTTGTTCACTAGCCTTGGAGTTAAGAATTGTATAATCTATCTTCTTTGCTCAAGTCAGTGCAGTTTTTCACATTCTGTCCCCAGTGGACATGGAAAACGATTGATCACTGTCCTCTTCATAATAACCTTTTACATATTGGGAAATTGTTATTCCTTCCTCCCCCTCCCCTTAAGCCTTATGCTTAGTCTTCTCTTTTCTAGACTAAACAAACCCAGTTCTTTCAACCTTTTCTTGTAGGTCATGTTTT
>NW_010180538.1:0-23899 GCF_000695765.1 Mesitornis unicolor | reverse complement strand
TTCCTGCTGCTCTCCTTTGCACTCTCTTCAATTTGTCTACATCTTTCTTGAAGTGTGTTTCCCAAAGCTGGACACAGTGCACCAGGTGAGGCTAAGCCCATGTAGCCTAAAGCAGAACATTTAAGACATTTTTCACTGGTAAGACATTCCAGGTAAAGTAACAAAGAATAAGATTTGCTTTCATCCTAACTTAGCATCAGTCATGCTCTTGTGACTATCTGTGACCTCCAGATCACTTTCTACAGTACTGC
The DNA here is from genome assembly GCF_000695765.1 of Mesitornis unicolor. Lineage (NCBI taxonomy): Eukaryota > Metazoa > Chordata > Aves > Mesitornithiformes > Mesitornithidae > Mesitornis > Mesitornis unicolor. The sequence continues at coordinate 23,648 of NW_010180538.1, read as the reverse complement.
TTCAGAGTTACAGTATTTCTTATCTTGTTTCTGTGTATATAGATTAATCTCAGCAAGTCTAACACATTTCTCTATCTTTTGTTGCATTTCGTCTTGAAGACTTCAGACTATGTCTCAAATTTACCAAGATTATTTTGTATTCTGATCATATCCATCAAAGAGTGCCTGTATGTTACCAATTGCCATCGTTCAAAGAGGTGAAGGCGGTGCTGGTGTATGCTGTGATCCATGAACTGTTACAGTCCCAGGGCTGAATGGCCACGTCCTGTCTTTAGTAGCAATGACATTTGTGCCAATCACCAGTCCTAGGAGATCACCACACATGCAGAGAGGGAAGTTCTGCCCACTTCATAGATGCATTGCAAGAGGTGTGCTGCTAACAGCATCCCAGTGTGTAACGTCAACCTCTGCTCCTCTAGCTGGGAAACCACTCTGAGCCCACAGCTGCCCAAATTCTCAATCGCTTTTTTCCTAGAAACAGTGGCTTTCACCCTGCAAATGTTCCTTTGCTTTAATCATTTTCTGAAGATGCCTTGCCATTTCCAGTACATTCTGAGGACACAATAGACTATTTTTCACTTGTGCAACAGATAAGCAGACCAGTGGTAGAACTGCCCCTTAGATATTTCTACATCTGAGAGTTTTGGGTTTGTATGCTTCATAAACCAGCAGGATGGTTTGTGGTTCAGCTCTGCTACATCTTCCCTTTATTTTTTTTATCTTTTCTAGTCCCAGATATAGTCAACAGTGCTGCCTCATGCATCTCACTGAATTTCAAAATAATTACATATCTGGCATTTAAAATCTTATATCAATACTTGATAAGACTAATTCTTGTGTTCTTAAAATAGATTTACATAATTAAAATAAAAATAGAGAAAAAGTTTAAAATAAATCTCCATTTTTTAGCATGCACTCCCTCTGTCTTTCCTTTGCCATGCAACCTCCTTTGAGCTTGTCTACCATGTCCTGTTACATCTCTGCGAACTCAGCTGTCATGAACCTGGTGGTGTATTAAGACTGAAACCTGCTTTGGTGTACTTCTCAAATTCCTGACATTTGCCTAGACATGCATCAGTAAAGTGTTTTGCTATCTTCCTTCATTTCTTTCCTCTTATGTTCAGTTCCTCCCACTCACTACCTACTTCCAAGCTTTTTCCTGGATCTTAATTTCTATTTTTTGCTCATTTGAGGATCCTGTCAGCAGCTTCCCTCAAAGCTAGTGCAAAGCCTGGCTCTGGAGAAAGCTTTTCACCAGAGGAATCCTGTTTCTGCCTAGCAATTCTCCTTTGTAACAAACTGTCTGGTGGCAAAGGAAGCCAAAATCCTTCTGTCAACACCCTCTGTGCAGTCAAGCATTCTTCTTCAGCCCAGGCCATTATAATCACCAGGATCACATTCAAGGCCTCTGTTCTTAACCTCCCAGTGCCAAGCAACTGCCAGTGATGTTGATCCTGTAAATCTACCAATGATCATCCCTCCTCCAGCTTCCCTCAGCCTGGTTCTGGCTTATTTCAAACCACCTTTCTTCCCTACTCCACTACTGCCCACTCTTGCCACTCCTCTGCTGCATGCACATGCAGAGGCCTTCTCAGGTCCTCTTGACAGCAGGTGCTCCCCCTGCACATCCCTTGCCTGGCCAAGGGACCTTATGGCTCAGCAGTCAAGCCCATCTCTCTCATGTCTCCTTGCCACCTCCTGCTTTCCCCACACAAAGCTGCCACAGCTTGCCAACTTGTGTGTCTTCTGCATGAAGATCTCAAAGGCATTGCAGAGCTTTTCCAGCAATGAGTGATAGCAGGGAGAATACTAGTGATGTAATTAGTGCCATGTGACCTGGTGAATTAAGAGCTGAATTAGAAATAAAACTGGTGACCTTATACTAGTCAGCAGCCTCCAGTCATGTCTGAGTCATGGAACATCTGCATAGGTCCATTGAGTATCCTAACCCTCCTGCAAATCTGGAAATGTTAGTAAGACTGTTTTATGCTCCTGGCATGGATAGTCCAAGGGATTTGTCCTGGGCCGCTTAGCAGAAAATTTCCATTGCTCCTAAGCATAATCAGACTAGACTATGCTGCCTTCCAGGTATAAAGTTGTTAAGTTACCTCTCAAGTTTTTTTATTGCTTGGTTTACATGAGATGACATATTTTAGAACATTGTTGCTGTGCCGTTTCTTTGAGGTAAGAGGCTTTACAACTGACAACTTTGTTCATGGTCTGGTTCAGTGCCCCTGGAAGAAGGCTGTCCATTCCTTTATATGACTGCAGTCATATAAAAAAGATGTATTCATGGCAGAATGAAATTCAAGTTTTGGAACCTTTTACTTCAAAGCCATCCATAAAAGACATTTTCCTTCATTTTTTTTTATTTTTAATAATGAACTCTTTCCATTGATGAGTTTTTGGCACAGCCTGTTTTGAAACCTTGCTATTTCAAACAGCTTGCTGATGTTTTCTTAAATTACATCCTCTAGCAGGTCCATAAAATCCTGAAGTTATTACAAATAAATAAACAGAGTTTCTCTTCATGATGTAAACCAGCTTTGAATGAAGTCATTGAGTGGAAGTTTGACTTGGATTGCTGCTGAAAAGCTGCTCAGACCCAGGGCAAAGTTCTGCTTTTCCTCTCTGTGCTGCAGAAGTTGGTGAGCAGCTGTTCTGAGTCAACTGAGTGGAGCAAACCCCTGTTGCTTAATGTCTTGTTTTATTTTCCAGTGGGAAACCAAGTTATCAGAAAGTCCATAGTCTTCATTCCCTTTTCTTTCTCTCACTTTTCCCAAGTAGTATCGTCCTGGGTGAGTTGCACAGTTAAGTGTTAGTGAAAGAGATGAGATCTGAGCATGTTCCCTCCACTCAATGCTAAGCATCCTATGCCACCCAGCAATGCAGGGGGCCTCAAGCTTCCCCTGGATCAGTGAAGCTGGCACCACCATTCAATGACCTGTGTTGCACTGAGCTGGACCACAAGGCTTGTGGAACTATCATAAAGAGAAAACAACACCGTATGGACTCTTCTGTGGGCCACAAGGCAGAAACAGGTAGTGCTATAAAATTACACCAGCTCTTCACCTGGTTCCCTCCCCATTCCTTCCCAGTGTGGTCCTCTGTACTTCCACTCTTCTTCATGATTATCCTAGCTAGTCTTCATGTCACTGAGAGAAAAAATTAGATCTTCTCTGTCCCCCTGCAATGGTCAAAATCCAAGTCTGTATCACATCAATGAAGGTTTGCTCCAGTGAGATACAAGGAGATGCCAAAAAGTTTTGTTATATGCTTGTGGATTCAGGAAATCTTGTTAGTCTTAGCACAGAGATGCGCTTTTTTTTCACTAACTTCTGGACCACTGGTCATTTATACTGATTGTTTTGACTTTTTTGAGATTCAGTGCAGTTTTCACAAATACCTGCCAACAATACAAACACTCAAACAGGTAGGAATAATACTGTGTGTCAAGTAAGCAAATAAAATGCTCACAACTTGTTTTTTTAATTAGTTCATTAACTGTACTTATAACTAAACAATTAACCAATAAACTCAGCAGCCTATTTCATAACACTGACTGTAATGGCCAGGACAACCTGTTCTCACTTCTCCTGACACAGGGCCAGAGTCTGATACTACAGTTGTATATCATCTTTTAAATGATAATACTATGTAAAGAACCCTATGCAAACACTGAAACTGTTTGTGGAATGAGGTACCACCTAGACTTTCAACCAAAATTAACACATATCTGCCTATAATCTTCATAGGAATCAACTCATGGATAAGAAGAAGACAAACAACATGTCAGGACACTTGGAAGATAAAATGTAAACTGTTTTACCAAATACAGCTTGAATTAAAAAAAAAAACTGTTAATAGGTGAAAATCAATATTAAGTATATCATTCAGCACTATGTTTGAGGCCTACATGCTGTTTGCTCCTTCTCAGTTTAGATATTTTAGTCTCTCAAGTATGAGCTGGCTGCCAGAGGGTTGTCACTCTGGTCCTCCAAGGACTAAGCACTCACGCCACTGCATGCCTCTGTGCTTTGTCCAAAGGCAGAGGTTAGCCCTGGTCAGAAGTTGATGCTGTGTTCCCACCTCTCCACCCCCCTACCCTGAAAACTCTGAGCTGAAAATCAAAATATTGGAAGACATTTTTTTGTACCTAGAAAGGCTGTCACTGCAGACCGTGACGGAGTGTGGGGGGTCCAAGCCCACCTCTCCCACTCCTCTGAGTGAGATGGGGATATTTTCCACCACGTTCTGCTCTGTGGGGTAGAGGCAGCAGCAGGTTAGGTCAGCTGGGCAACAGCACGTTTTGGCAAATTAAGTGTAACCAGAGATCCTGGCAGAAAGAGGAGAGCCAGTGCATACAACTTTCAGCTACAGCTCCCATGAAACTCTGTGGCATTTCAGTGTGGAAATATTTCAATTTTCAGACATTAGTGGGTAGGATAGGGTAGGATGGGGTAGGGTAGGGTATGGAAAAAGCTTATTGAAAAACTGAAACTGTTCACAGAAAGCTGATACTTAAACAAATAATTCAATTAGCTGCACGCCAATTTGATGTCAATAAACAGTTTCAAAATTTCCTGATCATTTCTAGTCGAGTCTGCAACCCATACTGAGCTTCTTATTACTCTGAGTACCTCTGAACCTGTTAACCCTCCTGTTTTGTCTTTCTCCACATAAGGTAGAGCTTTGTTCATCTTGTGGGATGCCCAGTCAGCCTTTGGCTCCTCACACTGACAGCCAAGTTATGGTTTCAGATCCACAAAATAGTGTTTATGTAAGAGCTAGAGCAAAAAGGCATCTACGAACAAAGAAAAATTATTGTAAAATTTTGTAAAATTATTGTAAAAATTATTATCGAAGCCCTTGGGAGCCCTACTCACGCTTGGGACCCAGTACATAGCACAGGGTAAGATCATAGCTGCAGTCCAAAGCTGCTTGCAATCTAATTAAGGCAAGATGTAACCCACTGGTGCAACAGACAGTTGAGAAAGGGATTGAGAATGAGGGAAGCAGTGTCCTCTTAAAAGCAGGAGAAAGAAAGGATAAGTTTTTGCAACTTGCCCAATTCCAGCATCTGGGGCTTGAAAAATCTCACTGAATATCACGAAACCAACAAATAATCTGGAGTTTATAATAAAACAAATAATCTGGTGTTTGTAATACTTGAAAGCATGTAAAGGTCTGATATATTATTTGACATTTCCTTTCTGTTTGTTTTTTTTTCTTTTTCTTTACACGGGTGCTTCATGTTTGTGCCTTTAGCTGAAAGATGAGTAGCATGAATTATATCAGCGTGTATTTTGGACTGCCATATATCCTGTGATTATCTATCCATAGCATTAGCTGTGGAGGTAGTCTCCAGAAGGCAAGGTTTTGTTAAGAATTCATAATTGTTAAGAAAGCCTTAAAAACCGGCGTGCTGTGTACAGTCTTGACAGATCAGCTCCCTGAACCTGACAATAAGATGCTGAAGAAACAAGTCAGAGGTGTGGATCAGCTTCCGTCATCTGAATAAGTAGGTGAATCTTAAAATTATCCATAACCATTCATATTTCAGTATTAATTGCTTCCCCATGGATTGTTTTTTTGTAGGTATTCAGGTAATACGCTTGTCTCAAAGTCCTAGTGATTTTCTGTATCCTCACATGTCCCAGCTCCCCCTGGTTTCTAACTCTATGCCCAAATTTCTGAATTCTGGAAGGAGCAGCTGCACATTTTCCTATTTAATTCACCAGAACAACTTTCCTTTAACAACTGTAGGGATCAGGCAGCAGAAATATGAGTGTGCAGGAAGTTATATATCAATCACAATGGTAGTTATGCCTTGTAGTTGTCACACAGAAACATGGTAAAGGTGGTGATATGTTCTGTAGTTCTCTAGAATGTCTTGATTTAATGCTGACACATTGGCATGCTCAGTAAAAGTAGTTTTGTTACTGTTTGAAAACCATCTGTAAAAGAAATATGCCTGACAGAAGCAGAAGGTAATGGCAATTCAGCCTGCAGCCGCCTTCTCTCTGGATCTGTCTTCAGTACAGAAAGAACTATATTTTGGCACTAAGACAGTCACAACTTCGAAAGAGTTAAACCAAAATAACCTCTCTTATTTTTTTTAAGTTACAGAGTGATAACTGGAGTAAAGGCAAAATAAATACCGTAAAAGATTCTTCAGCATAATACAGTCAGTGATTGTTGGTAGAAGAAGCTGGAAGAAGAAAACAAAAAAAAGTCAGTTTTTCAGCAAGCTCGTGACTGAAAATTTCCACCTTGGAAAGAGCATACTGAAATCCCAATAATTTCATATAACTTAGTCTTGAAAACCTTAAATATATTAATTTTTTAAACGTTCACAAAACTTTGCAGCTGCTATACGTAAGTGCTCTGGTATTTAGATCTGTTACAACCAGACATAGCTAGATTATCCACGAGTCCTTTGTAAAGTACTAGAGTCACTAAATTACACCTCGGTCGGCCTAGGCTGAGAGTGCTGGTCTCCATCTCTAATGACATCAGCATCATTCTTAAAATCACATAGTTACAAATACCCCTCAAAACTTTACTCCAACTTGGTATAATTCTTCAGAAAATTTGGTCCTTCAAAACTAGTACTGAGTTAATACTATGATAGGATGAAAAGAGATATTTGTGATGCTGATTAAGATGGACTGTCAGTTTCACAAGCCATGAACATGAAATGCAAACTGCTTGTGACCATTTAACTTCTTGGAACACAGTGTCCCAAAACTAGGCTGTTAACTGAATTTCCCTGTTAAAGCAATTACAAGTTGCCCATATACGATTTTTCAAAAATTTATACATAAATGTGATATATTTCTTCATTTTCTGCCCTAACACTATGTAACATTGCTGTGTTTTGTTAAAAAAGCTGCCACGTTCCACCTTACCGTTGGCTGTACTTCAGAAGTCACTTGAAGTAGTTGTTGAAGTATACATGGAGTACCCACACCACAAAACCTGTTTGCACGGTTATTTCAATATATATATCGGTTCTAGTGGAAAAGAATGCCTGTATAATGACAATTAGTATTTGCTTACACTTAATATCTTTGCTCTTTACCATAATAGCATCATTCCCCTTCATTTAATGTAAGATGGTAAAATGTGACCACAGGGGCTCCCTGTTACTGAGCTGGGAATCTGTCATCCTCTGCACCTATTTCGATCTCTACTTTGTAGTTAGATCCCAGTGATATCTCTCATGTGGCTCAGCAGGGTATCCAGGCTTGCAAAGCTAAAGCAAAAGGAATGCAGGTCCTCCCATATGCTGCTGGTTGAAACTATATCCAGAAAACATGAGCTGGTGATCTAAAACCTTTTGCAAATTTGCAGTCAAGGAGAACTTGAAAACCTTAGGCTGCAATAGTAATATTTATTTTGATAAAATAGTGTCTCTTTTTCTGATATACAGTTTATTAGAATAATAGAGGTTCTGAACTCTAAAGAGGGTAAACACTGAACCATTTTGGCTGGGATCTGATAATTCAGAAGGAAATTCTGGGTAAGAGATTTTTAAAATATAATTTATCAGATATTAAGTTTCTTCTCTCACACTGTTGATGGATTTAGTCCTTTCTCTTAGCTTGATCACGGACTTGGTGTACTTTTATGAAGCTGGGTGTTTTTCCCAAGCCCTTATTGAAATCCGTTTGTGACTTGAAAGAGAAGAAAAAATAGATGGACAGCCATCTTCCAACCAGAAACCAGATGAAACCATTGCCCTTAGGACCTGTCCATAGGCTGACTGCACCCTGCAGCAAAGCACTAACAAGAAAGCACCTGAGGATTATGAGGAAACACCTTTTTTGTATCTTGAATACTTTGTCAGCCTTACAAATACGACTAATGTAAGCAGGAGCCTTTCTACACATGTGGTGGCAAGGAGACCAAGACCGTCATGGAAGGTTCTAGTTTAATGGCTCTGGCACAGGGCCAACAAAAGGGCTCTGAGGTCACGCCATTTCCAAAGGTGCAGGGTGTGAGCTGGTGCTGGACCAGAGGTAGTCATTGTATCTGCTGCTGTAAAACAGAGTCTCCCACCAGCCATTCTGATTTATAGGAGCTGTGATTGTGCAAGTCAGTCTCAAAACCCAGGGAATACAAAACAAGCTTTATGTCCCTTGTGTCCTTGTCTTTGCAGTCATGCATTCTGCTCGCTTCCCTTTTGGAGCCTCTACCTTTTCATCTAAATATTAAAGGCTCCTCTAGGTCCCTGAACCAACTCAGACTTTCTTTGTTTGGACGTAGCTGTCTGCTTTCTTAGCCACGGACTGATTATCAGTCGGCTTTGCACATTTTATTTGTTGACACTCCAAAGTCAATGAAGGATATGAGTGTCTCTTATGCAGCTAGTAATACCTAGAGACAAAATGTTCTTGCAATACATTAATACATATATAACAGTCTCAAATGTGGGGGTCTATAGGTTTGAGCTACCTACTCATCAGCTGGCATCCAAAACCAGATGTACACCTGCAGTTCTTTACAGTAATAAAAGAAAATATACACAGGTAGACCTGTACAGCAAGGAAAGGAAAACTTTCAGATCCTTCCTCATAAAAGTGTAACCTTTACTTGAGATATAAACAGAGGTACTCAGATCTTGTTGATAAGGGCTCATAGCCTTCTAACAAAAAAAGGCTATGCTGCACCTAACTCGGAGAATCTCCGTATTACACGTCTGTTCAGATGCTACTGGTTGCACATCAGGATGTCCTTCAGCCTGAAGGCAGATGCTCTCCTGAGTGGGAGCAACAGGCAGAACTGCTCTGGGCTTCCCACATCGAAGGATTCTAAGTGGGGAAACCCAGGCTCCAAGCCTAGCAGTCATGCTCCCTTTTTAAATAAGATAAAAGAAGCAGAGGAGAGTTACAGCACAACTGCAGCATCTCAGTTTTTAAACAGTACTTAAACACAATGTGTTTCTGGTTAATTTAAGGAAGGATAAACAAGATTTAATATCTGGCAATGAATACAAGGTTTTTTCCTTGCCCTAAAAACTATGTTTGGATTCAGTTAGATTCATGTAGCTTCCACTCATGTAAGGCATCGTTCCATTTCCTAATTTTCCATCTTCCTTATTTCCTAAAACATGAGTTATTGAGCTAATGAATTAAAACACTCTGAGATTTGGGGTTGGTCCTGTGTGCATCTGCACTCTTTTACTACCATAATTCAATGTGACAAGTTTATTGTCCTAACACATACTAGCACCTATTGTAGAACTATAATAAAAAAAGAAAGATTACTTTAAGCAGCACATTTTCTGCAGAGAAGACCAAATGCTACTTATTGACATTTTGTTTTCCTCAAATCATGTTCCCCTTTTCATTCCATAGTGGTCACTAAACATGCAAGTCTGTAGGCAAAATGGGCTAGATTAGAGTTTAAGGATCAGCTTCTGCAATGAGCTGGATCAGATGCAATTCATTCTTCTTCTTGGCTTTCAGCTGATACTTACGAGCCAGGGCTCAGGACTCCATTTGTGCAAGGCACATTAAACACTATGAATGCAACCCCTGCCCCAAGGAGCTTGCAGCTCAAAAAGACAAGTATGCAAAGATAAGCCAGATAACAAGAAAAGCCTAGGACTTCTCAGAAAACAAAGCCAAGACCTGCCTTTGCTAAATGAATGTGCAAAAAGCCAACACAAATGAGAGGTCCGTTTCTGCATAAGAACCAACTTAAATGTTTTTATACAAATTAGTCACATTCAGCATGAGGTTGGCCCTCCAGATGAATATCTGACCAAAAAACCTCCTAACCCCTAGATCTGCAGCTAAGTAAATAAACTACAATGACTCTAAAATAAAATGCAAAGCACTTTGTTTGTCAAGGCTCACAAAACGATGTATTAATGATCATATGGTCTTTATTTGACCCATAATGGTTCTTTGACATATAGTGGCAAAATTTACTGATGGAATAACATTTTCATGTAATTCATCCTATTGCTAATGAAATAATCAAGCCTTCTCTCCTTGTATCTCTTTGAAAGGCTGTATTCAATGCCAGGTCTTGGAATATTTTACCAGCAGAGGAATAACCGAAGAGTGGCACATCGATACAAACTAAACAAGAGACACTCTGTCCCACTTGTTCCCTAAAAAACTATTTGATACTTCTGCAAAGAAATGCTAATTCATTATGGGTCTGGCTCAGGACAGGTAACGAGGGAGTTGTCCACTGCAGAAGACTCCTTCAGAAAAGAAAGCATCCTTTGCTAAGCTGTCTACACTTGTGATGCAGGAGCCCTGGAAAGGTGGACTTTCTGCTGCAATTGTTGCAGCAGAGTGTTTGGCAGGGACTAGGGGTGGGGGTAAGCTTCTTGCAAAAACAGCCTTCCCTACTCTCTTCCCTCCTCTCCTCCCTCAAGAGCAACAAAAGCAGTGACCCAAGGTCTCCAAGGCTTGCTTCTCTTGCCCCTCTCCTCAGCCTTGCTATGGCAGAAGCAATCTGTTCCCAGGTCAGGTTCTTCACACATGGGCAGCAATTCAATCCTGTCTACACCACCAAGAAGCCTTGGGCTACCTTTCACAGGCAAACTGGGAGAAAAATATAGGTGGGGAGGTAACATTGATCTCATCTCTTTCAGACCAGTTATTGCCATGCAGCTGAGTGTTTAAGAATCTTGCTAAGAGTGATTAGTGGATTTCACCATATAAAGGACTCTCTCAAATTACTGTTACTTTCTACCTCTATGAAGCAGCTCTGTGTCATTAAGTGGCAGAGGTATGGTCTCTTCTTATAGTATCACATCCCATTTATTGTATTCGCCAATGCCAGGTTTTTGTGATATTCTCTGGCCTTCAGCATCTTAACAGACTGTGTTAAGCACTGGAAGGATCAATCTGATATTAGTTTGAGTTTTTATGCTGTTTAGTTTAAACGATTATACAAATAGAGCAGGCATCTGTTTGGAGCATCCTTGGCACAGTTCAGATAAACTGTATTTCAGTCAGATTTCATCCATGGTTTAAATTAATTACTACTCAGGGAAGGGGCAGGAACAGACACAGGTATATACAATGCATGTGTTACACACGCCATTTTTCCCTGATGGGAGGGGAGTGGTAGAGGGAATGTAATTTGAAAAGCTTCCCACTCTGCCTGCTTTTTTCTGTCCCAGACTAACTAAAGTGGCAGCACAGCCACAGCTGCTTAACACAGTGAAATATCACGTGTAATCCGAGGAGGAGGAGGAGACACCAAGCCTCTTCTCACATCCTCAGCAAATCCATACCCATCCCATGCTCCACTCCATCAGACAGATCAAGATGTTCCATCCTCAGCTCTCCAGAACCCAGCAGGGGCACAGACAACCAGATTGGGCATGCAGGGAAGCAGTCAGTAGCTAATCACATTTTTTCAGCAGTGATGCAATTTGGCAAGTCTGCATATAATGCTGAAAACCCTGATTAAATTTTGGAGGGCAAAGAAAGTCAAATCCTGTTCTTCTCTGCATGGTGCACAGCTCAGAGAACAGAATTTAGCTCACAGTAAAAAAGTGAAAGTAAAAATAAAAACCAGAAATTATTCACATTTTGTTTTGCAACTAGTCTTAACAAAAGGAAAGTCAGGTATGAAACATGAGTTGTTCATTGTATTTGACAATTACTAAGAGAGAGAATAATCTTTGCTAATAAAATGTTTTATCTGCAGGGTTACATTTAGGTAGGTCTATGTATACCCCTTTATTTCCAGACATAGAGAGGACAGAGAGGAACTGTCTTGCACTTTTTTCACATGCAGCAGTTTCCCAGGTGGAAGTTACTATTTACTATTGAGCTAACATATTGAAATGTATTAAGAGGGTTTAAGGCTTCCATTTATCTTCATTAAAACCAGTTTGAATATCCTCTTGACTTGAGGATATTTTTCATATCGGGAGTGAGAAGACAGAGGTTTCACCCCAGCTGATTTAGTCAGTGATTTCAGACAAATCCTATCAGTTTGGGGAATGAAAAGTGAAGTCAATAACACATATCTCCCTCCAAAGTAGTCTGACATCTCTCCAGAAAAACTTCTTTGAAGGAATAAGATAACATTGTAAATGAATTGAGTTATATTTTCTTGTCTAATGATTCAGAATCTGAGCAGATGGACCTATATATATATATCTAACATGTGCTGCAAGTCTTATAAACTGGGAGACAGTGTGCAACTCTTCATAACCATGGAGTATTTTGTAGAAAAAAGATATGCTACTGTTTATAATAAAGTAGATAATTTTCAAGAGCCTATGTCAGTACAATAATACAAACTTTAATGTCAGGCACTGCTCAGGAAATAATATCTTTCATCCATTTTAAACAGCAATTACATATCCTCACAGTGTTGTGCAGATATGGAAAAGAGTGCAGTGTTATCCTGTTGGATGAAGATGAAGAGGAGGAGTGATGTCCTCTGCAATCTCACCTTTCCCTCTTTGTGCTCTGTTCAAAGTAACACTGTGTCCCTGAGGCCACCTGGAGCACCCAAGGTTAGGTGGGAAAGAAGCTGGGGAAAAAACACCATCCTGACCCTTTCACATCGTCACCAATCCTCAGGTGAAAGCAGCAAGATTATTGCTGCTGAAAGCAGCAGCAGGGAGGAGGAGTGCCCATGGCAGCCTTCATCACTTCAGAGTGCAGCCCAGGGCACCACAAAATCGGCCCTACAGCCTGCAGTCATGCTGCACTGTCATGGGTGCTAGCGGGGACATGGAAGACAGTGCAGAGGAGGGGTGTAGCTGTGCGCCCAGTGCCCAGCACTGCAGTTCTCTGTTCAACAATTACCAAAACAGAATTTTTTTTTTCGGCTTACATATACACTGTGGATAGATGTGGCTGGGAATAGGCACCCCGCAGAGATCATAAATAAACACTTTGTCCCAAACCTCTGGATTTTTGATCTTTCTTGAAAGAGGGCAACAGGGTATTGCATTTTTGTTCTTCAACTGCTCTGCCTGAAAGCACCACAGTGCCTGACATGAGCACTGTACAATCCTGCCATCATTTGTGTGTTTTAGATGACACCCCAGCTACAGAGTTCGCTGTTCCCACGTGACTGTTGGTGCTTAGCAAATGACATACTTGTTACATCTTACCAGAACCTTAGGTGCAGCAAGACTGGAGTCACAGTGTCTTGAAATGGCCTGAAGTTAAAGGGATCTCAATTCTGTCTCCAGTTGGAAGGGAGGTCTTGGACAATACATCTCATAGTGTCTTAGAAACTTTGTCTCCATTTTGTCTCCTTAAAATAGGTATAATGATACAGACTTCCCTTGCCAAATGCTGCAAGATATACGTACAGAAATGTTATATGGGAATTGTGGTGTTGTTTTTTGTTGTTGTTATTACTGCTGTTGTTTGTGAATTTGGACTGAAAGTAAAGTTACTGTGCAAGCCCATCAACCAAAAAGACTTACTACAAAAACATGAAAACTTCCCAAAGAAGTAAATTTACATGTTCCAAGTTAAGCAAAATATTAGATTAAAATTAAACCTCCAACTTTTTATTGACTCACCCTTTAAACAAAACTTGACTTTGATTTCAACTGCTTTTCAGCAATGCTGTGAAAGAAACCATAACACCTTCTCAGGGATTATGCCAAGCAGTAGCTCTGAGCAGGTTTCGGGCAATATTCAATGAACTGTAACTAATCATTTTCATCTTATCGCCTACAGAGTCATTGCATTGGAATGGTATTTGGCTAATTTTCCAAAGGACACATTTACTATAGATTGTTCTACATAGCTGTCAGGAGCAACTGAGCCAAAACATACTTTGTCAAGGGGAGTGTTTGATTGATGAAATTATAAATAAGTCATCAACCAAAAGTCTGTTAAAATGAATAATCATTAAATGTTTCTCTAGATACAGTGTTTAATCTCAGACTCCAAAATAGGAACTGCAAGATCGTCGTTCCGTACCTCATTCACAGATCTCTTTGAACACATCATGAGAATATTAAGTTAGTTAATTTAAGCTGTATGTGCATGCGAGCACATGCAGAGAAGCAAAGACTGTGATATGTTTTACATAAAGCAGGCCATTGTGCACTGATTATAATGTGTAAAGAGGAAATATGTTTATACCACAATCTATTCTAAACTCAAATAGGCAGCAGTACTCTGTGTTTATAAATATAAATGCAGAACCTATGTTAAAATAATGTTAAGGGTCTGGATTCTAACCACAAAAGCCAAGAAATTCAGAGCAAACCTTGAAAGTTTGGGTCTGATTCTGATTTCATTCTCTTGACATGGTTTGTGCTGGAGAAAACACTCGCTTTTTTCTGAGACTCTCTAGGTATGGCAGGACTTGTGCAAAGTATTATTGTATTTAGGTCTGAAGGTTAGATACAAGAAAAGGATGTAGGCAGCTGTGACAGCATCCCCCAGGGCTTCTCTTAATCTAATGAACTGTGTATATGCATATGTGGGTATGCGCAGGAGAGGAAGGATGGAAATGTGCACTCTTGGCAAGCACATTCTCAAAACTCTCTTTTGTCCTCCAGGACACATGTAGACTTTGTGGAAATCTTGGAGCAAGCAGAATGTTATCAGTCTTTAGAAGATGCTTATACAACTAGTATTTCTTATGATGCATAATTGACAACATCATACTGTTATGTTTTGAGGAGACTGTAATAAAAAAGCACAGCCAGAGATGTCCACATTGAGATATACAACTCAAATATTAATCAAGAAAATTCAGTGAGGAAGGGGGAGGAAATTACCTAATCCTGTGTGGTCCTGTGTGGAGTTCTGGGACACAGTCATGACAAGAAAAGAAATTCTGATAGAAGCAAGAACAAAGCTGAGTCATTCCACCAGACCAGGAAGGGACATGGCAATGAACAGTTGGTCAGGTAGCCATCTCTAACAACAGGAGCACATGTTGGCTCTGGTCTATTGGCAGAAGTGAACCAGACATCTACATGGTATTGCTGAGACACTGCAGCAGCCAAGAAGGATCCCTGCTGTTATAGTGTATTTTATGTTTTATCTTTCTGTAGCTTTGTTCCTCAAAATTCCAGAAATACCTCCTTTAGTAAAACTGGTTTTGAATAGCTAAATTTCCCTAGCAATAAGGCTGGTTCTCTACTGAATATAGCAAAACCTTCCTTGAGTGTCAATCATTTATGATTGTCTTCTAGACAGTGCATTGTGAAGTTCATGGGTATTTGTAGAGCAATCCAGTATTTATTTGTAAGGGACAGATAGGTGGTCAAAACAAGCCACGAAGTTAGAGTGGGATATCTCTTTCAGCAAACGCTGAAAGACCAGAGTTCAAACTTGGAGGTCACAATGAGCTTCTTGGAAGAGCCCTGAAAGGGTAGTTTAGGTGGAAGTTAGGCTCTAAAGAGAAAGCAAGCTAATCTAAAAAGCACATTCAACTACTTTGTTCTTAAGGAGCTAAGAATGCAGCAGCCATGTAGCGCAGATTCCTTAAGCTCTGCTATCATAGTGACTAAAAACCTCCACCTTGACTTGCTTGAATCTGCCTAAAAGGAAGAGTTGGCTCCCACCTTTCTTATGATAGCTGATGGTTGGTCAACCTCCTGAAAAAGAAGGGAGATGGGCTGCACACCCTCCTCAGCATGGAGCAGTTCACATTCATGCCCTGCCATGCATCCAATGCTTTCCTTCAGACTGTGCTCTGCTGTTCCTTGCACTGGAGATTTCTTCTGGTCTGGAAGGCAAACAGTACAGTCAGAGAGGAGGGAGACAGTGTCCACATCTGTCCCTTAATAACAACAGCACTCTGCTGGCAAGACTGAGGAAGGGCCTCATGTCACAATCACCCAAGAATCCACTGACAAATCTAGAGAGCAGAACTGACGGGCTTCAAAAACAGGCTGCCCATCTTGCTTTGTCCAAAAGAAAAGGCAGTCCAGTGCACAGGCTGTGTGAAAGTGGGGAAAAGAAGCATGTTGAGCTAATAGTGAATGATGCAAGAGTTCCAAAACACATCAAGAAGAGTGGAATATACCTAGAGGAAATGTTTCAATAATGGGTATGTTTGCTTAGGTGCGTATCATTTTCAAAGGAATTACAAAAGGAGATCATGTTAATGCTTCTGTTCCCAGTTGATGAAAATTGTGCTTCTGATGTTTCTCCTACTTTTCTGTGCCACCCATCAAATAATATTTAATAAGACACAACTGCAGCTGCAAATACACTGATTATCCATCTTTCCATGAATAACAATGACACACTTAACGCAATCAAGGATCATTGCTCTACTAGCCAGCCCTAAAGTTCATTACTGTGGAAAACCTGAAAAAGAGGGCATGTGTCATTTGCTATTAATTCTTAGTTTATTTAAACCAGTCCTTTCTTTCATGTTAGCTTATTCATTAACTCAGTGTCCTTACTAAGTTAAAGAGTCAAATGCTTTAAAAAAAAATCTAAAAACCATCATGTGTATGGAAATGAAAGCATTGGGATTGTAATCTCAGTTGACATACTCTAGTGAAAGCCAGGTATTAACTCAACTAACATAGTTTTCTGTGGGGAAAAAAAAACTATGGGAGAAAACTCAGGATCAGTTCATTGTTCCTACCCCAAGGGCAGCAAAGAAAATGCCAGCAAACTTGTTCTTTATTAAAAAGCCATAATGAGACACTCTGTACAAATAAGTGTGCCAGATGAGAGCATTACTATGTAAGGAGGGGTATAGAAGCCAAATGCAGAGATAGAAACCCTGCCTCCAGCCAAATACACCAGTACAGATCATCGCAAAAGCAAAGGAACAATCTCAAGTAAATCATGTTGTCCTTCATCAGCCAATTAGACACATTGATGCAAGTTGAACCTCAGCAAGACAGCAATCATCCCAAAGGAGTAATATTCTTGTCTTCCTGTGAGGAGAGCATGTTCACATACACTGCAACTGTTGTTAATGTGTCCTAGGAGATCTATACATAATTCTGATTGCATCTAGATGGAGTTGTCTCCTTAAGCATGTAGTGAAGTGTTGAATTTTTGTGATATGATCTTTCTACAAAGAACTCAGATTCAGAACCAAATAATTCTTGATCTAGAATTAAGAAAGGTTTCAATGTTCATTACAAATTTATATTTCTCCTATCAGTTTTAGCTGATAAAGATTAGATGTAGATGGTTAGGCTCACATATCAGTAGATACGCTGAAGCCAGAGATCAGCAAGTCTGATAGTCTGCCTGGAGACACTGTACACTTCATCGCAAAGCTTATCACCCTGTGCTGAAAGGAGGCCTCAAGACCATAGTTCACAAGTTAGGGAGATGGATGCCTGGCATCATGTTCATTATGGTTTTAAAGCTGTATTCCATTTTTCATCATGCAACTATAAATCTGGAATAACTCCATTAGGGATTGCTATGTTACTGGGTCAGCCTAGATTTGTATCTCTGGAAAATGATTTAGGCTCCTGATTCATGGGCCCTTACTTGGTACAATAGACAGTGAGGCTGCATCTTTTGACTCCTCATTTATTTACTGTCTGCTCCTGATAAAAAACTTACTAGCCAACTACACATAGAGAAAACCAGATTATTTAAAACTAGTAATAAAATTAATTCAAAAAATCCTAGTTACACCTAAAAATCAGGCTAATATCTTCCGAGAAAAAGAAAAGAAGGAATGGAGGGAGGCAGGGAGGCAGGAAGGCAGGCAGGCAGGAAGGAAGGAAGGAAGGAAGGAAAAATACCACTAGAATTTCAAGTATCTGGAAGAGTGAGAAAGAAGAGGGTAAGATTTTTCACCCAGGGAACAAGATAAAAGGAGGGTCTTGCACAGGGGAACAGACAGCATGGCTTAGAGTTTGCCCAGCATTTGCTCAGCTCTTCAGGGATCTCCCCTGAATTTTAGCAGAGGTATCTAAGGTCTGGGAGCTCTGTTTGTTATCTGTGCTCATCTAAACTTTGAACTTTGACCAGGGTGATGACCAGGGTGCTATTTGCAGGTTTTGCTGGATAGACACTGTTCCATGAGCAGCTGGTGTGTGACTACAAAATCTTTGCCCAGAAACACTAAAACTCTATTACATCAAGTGGCATAGAGTTTGGAGGTTAAATAAGTCATCCTTATTTAGTGAACTGACACAAATTTCAAGCAGCTCTCAAGATATTGAGGTGTTTAAAGTAATTGTAGATACAAGACAGGCTGCCGGATTTCATGCTTTGAATTATACTTCCGTACAGAAAGTGCTCACACCAAGCCATACATTATTCAGAATTTTGAATAATTTTTTACAAATTTGTATGGTTCCTGTTTTTTTGTCTTTCAAAGAAAGTCTGAAAGGCTCATTTTTATATCTGAAAACACATCCAAATCTTGTGGAGGAAGTCCCTGTCTTCAGGCAACAGAGTGCTGTCTTCATTCCCATTTTCCATAGTGGTTTCACTCTTTTTTGTCTTTGGTGTGGTCTCTGGCACCTTGAAAGCAAGTAAGCCTATCTCAGCACTTGTGTGCCAGCAGTTCAATAACCCCAGCCACCACGCCAGTACCTACAGCTGAAAGCTGGGGTTATGGTGCAGGTGGAGGGGTGTGAGGTACATCCTGAATTACATCCCTGCACAGCCTAATTTCCAATTCTGAAACCAAGAGCACAGCAGTTAGCCAGAAAGCTTTACCACCAGAGTCAAATAACATTCAAAAAATTGGGATTTACGCACATGTCAGAGACTGATTGCAGCTTGTCAGACACTGCAGGCTAAGTGATTTTAGAGCAATTTCTCCAATTACCAGACTTTGTGTTTGTGTGGACCACCATGAGCAGACACCCAGAAATCTCACCACTCCATTAAGGACTTGGCATAATATGCACACTTGCATATATACATATGTGTGCACACACACAGAGAAAAGAAAAAATACTGTAATGCCTGCAACTTCCTACTTCATTGACTAGATTACTTTTTTGAGACTGGTTAAACAGACGCTGTGCTGGGTGGTTAGTGATTATCATTTTTCTGCAGTGTTAGGGTACTTGACATTTTCATTCCTCATTGACTTCAGTTAAAAACAAATAGGTCTACCTGCAGTCTACATCTGATTGCCAGATGGTCTCTGTGCCTATGAAGCTCCCATCTCCAAGTGAATTCAAATGACCTCACACATACATCTTCAAACATTGCTATCTGACCACAAAAATGTATGGAAAGAGCAACATCTGTACATGTCTGCATCTTAAATCCCTGTTGTTTTACGAAATATATTGCTTGTCACCCCGAAGTCCAAAGTCTCTTAATGATCTGCAGGGGGAGATGCAAATGGTAGCCTATGAGTTTAGAGGTTGTTTGTTGCATTAAACCATTTCATTTCAACCCAAGGTCAAAAGATACAAAACTATTCATTTAAATCCACTGAAGCTAGCTAATATATCCTGTTAAGTACTCCAAATGGTCCCCAAAGCACAGCTGTGTGTGACTGCATGTCTCTATGTTGTGTGTATTATACATGTGGTTGACGCATTCAAGCAGTTAAAATAAACTTGAAATCTTATGAAACCATCGTTAAAACTGTTGGGTTGTTTTTGCCTATGTAACAAAGCATTATTAAGAGTCACACAGCCTGTAAGATCTAGCATTGTTTCAAGGGAATACTTTGTCATATCAACATAATTGTACATGTAAACCCAACAAGATGGTAAACACAGGCCCACTCGAATGGCTGGATGAAAAAACAGATGGGATATCACAAACATATTCCAAACTGCAACAGACTTCTAGGCCAATTAAACATGGTTAGCTTTGAATGTGAGAGGAAATAGTTTTCTTTGCTGCTAAATGTCAAAAAAAAATTTCCTTGAGGCATAAAAACCCAGTTCATTTTTGGAAACTTGCTAAGATTAATCAACCCTGCATGAAGTTTTTACCAAAACAAAACAAAACAAAATAGAAATATATAGGAGAATATCATGGGAAACACAGTAGTGGAAAAAAAGAGATTTTTAGTTAAACAGTACTTAAATGAGTAATGGCTTTTTCTCAAGATGACTTAACCAATCAGCATGGAAAAATGTTTGCTTGTTAATCATAGCAGAATGTGAAGTTGACAAAAAAAGGATTGTTTTACTATTACTACAGTCTTTCAAGTTTAAATGCAACAGTGAGAAGCCAGGCTGAGATATTCTTTTCATGGCAAAGCCAGTCTGCAACACTTAAATTTCAAACTGTTTTCCTTTTTTTTTTTTTTTTTGCTTATGAAGCAAACTTAAATTTTGACACCTGAGAGCTGTGGTTTGCCTCCTGTGAAATTCATTAAGATGACTGCTTACCAAGGAGGAAATACCAGTCTAAGTTCCTTGTCCCTTCTGCCTTAGTGTGACTTCATTTTAAAAGGAAAAAAATCACATTTGAAAGCCATCAGAATAGCAAGCCACCCCAAAGATCAGATCAGACATGCCAAGTTTCCTGCACTGATGCATGTTTAGCTCCTTTGAAAGCCTTCACCACACAGCAAAGTCAATAGTGGCCATCAGGAAGCAAAGAAAACATTGGAGAAATTAGGTTAATCTATCCTAGTAGATGAGGTCATGACAGGACCACGTGCATAAATAGCAGAGGTATTATTTTCAGATGTAGATGTCCCAAGTAGGAATGGACCAGCTAGGGAAAGGCTTCCTTCCAAGTTCCCTAAATAAATGGCAGCTTTTGGCTAGGGAGGGTATAGGCTGGGACGTCATTCTTTTCTATCAGGGTCAGCTCAAGGTAAAGTGGGAGCAAGTCATCACACCAAAGACACAATGAGAATCTCTTCCACTACACCTGAGGTGCAGTAGTACAGAAGAATGGGAGAAAAGAAGGGGAGAAGCTTCTTTTTTAATTGCATTTGTTTTCATTCTTAATGTCTTCTTTTGTCTGAAGAAGAGACATGTATGAACACTCAGCCTGCAGTTTACGGTGTGGCTTTTTAATGCTGAACTCAGATGGGCTCCTTCAGACTGCACAGACAAGATCTGCCCCATTGCAATGCACTTTAATTCCTTGGCAGTGTAGGGATTAACCACCTACTCTCTAAACCAAACAAATGCACTCAGATCAATGTCCTGAGGGATTTTTCAGTGATTCTGTGGCAACTGGCACTTTAAAGCATTTGGGCTCAAAGTCACTTCATACTCTGGATGTGCAGCAGCAACCCACAACCAAAGCATTTCTGTTCCCTTGAAGCCACTATTGAAAACACCTTTTGCACAGCTTGTCAGATGTGAAGAGAGGATGATATAATTGAGCCTGCTTTAAAAAAAAATCAAACTGACATAATATTGCTAGTAACTTGACAGCTTTATGTAAAGCCTTCCCCAGAAAACCCAAGCTGACCACACTGCTGAAGACAAGCAAAGGTTAGGGAGAGGGTTTAGGCTCTAGGACTCCTAGACCTAGCCTTTCAGAGGTTCGGCCATATTTAGCTTGCCCTTTGACATGACCCAGCCTTAAACAATAGCTTTGTGGGTATCCTAAATGGCCACATCTTGCCAGTTGCTGCCAAATTAATGAGCCCATGTCATTTTTAGTTTACAGTTCAGTCATAAAGCAGCCAAGTGGAAAATGAGGCAGGGACCGTTAAGGAGTGTCACGCAAATTTTCAAAGAGTATAGTCCCTAATTCCTCACTGCCCCTTTCAGAAGTCTCTAATCATCGTTTTCCTTCCTCCCCTTGCTTTCTTCAGATCCTCTAAAGATCCCCCTCACTGTGCAAAAGAGGCTCGCCAGAGAAACTAGGTGCCAGTGGCTCAATGTGAGAGAGCCAAGGAGGAGAAAAATGCAACCTGCTCTCATGATTTGCACAAAAACTAAAGCAATCTGAGTGGTCACCTGAGCTCCCCAGCTCATGGCAGGGGCATGTGGGCTACCACAAGTGTTTCGTAACAAGAGGGGACAGAAGCAAAGGGAAGCTTTCATGTAAAAAGGGACTGTGTTAAAGGGAATTCTATCCAGAAAAATGCTCAGAAACAAGCACAATGTAATTTTCCACTCCCTTGCACAATTTACAGGCCAGAAAAACTTTCTCAATGAAACCTAAATTCCCATCCCCACTCTCAAGACTGTTTTCTTGGTCTGTGGTTTGAGCAAAAACCCAAAACTCAGTTCAGAGTTGAAAAGCTTTTTGCGTCAACTCTTCAATGACACACATCCTGTGCAAGTGGTTTTACATGCTTTCAATCTGGAACCACATGTATCTTGCCAGCTTTCCAGTTTGACTTTGAAATTTTGAGCAACTCTGCTCTTCCCCGTGTTGCTGAGCTCCCACCTGTGGTTTACATCCTCCTGACTGCTGTACCTACATATTTCCTCATTCTTAATCCTTCTTCTTCCTTATCTTCTGTCTCTGTTTCTAAACAGATGTGGACCTCACCCTTTTATTCCACAGCCTGTGCTTCTACCTTGGAAATGTCTCGGCTCCTCAAAGTTCAACTGTGGAATTTTCTGGTGTGTGGCCTTGCCTGGATGCACAAGACTCTCTTCTTTGCAAGTGTCAGGAGCCAACATTCATGTTATCCAGAGGCAGCCTCCTTGGTTCCCTATTCAGCTCAAATTTATCCCTGTTGTTTTTAAACCCCGCCTCAAACATGTGTCAGGCTCTCCCATGCAAATTGTTGCTCTCTATTCCTCTTCTTGCTCTTCCTGATTGTCTAGCATTCTGTTTGCTGTGACCCTCCAGGACCTAAGTGTATTCCTTGAACATCTTTCCTAGGACTATTCATTTGAGAAAAAAAAATGCTTTTACTTGATGCTGCATTCATACACTTTTGGCTCGAGAGTAGAGAGTGAATTTGTTAGCAGAAATATTTGCAGAAGCAGCAAATTTGAAGAATATAAGTCAGAATATTCCCAGAGTATGAATGCTGGAGCCCTAAATGCGAATATTTGCAAAGTAACTCCATTTTAGGAGGTACATTCTTCCAATTGGGAATCAGAGCGATTGTCACATGACCTCTGTGCCCATCCAAAATTTGAAACACATTTCACACTTAAAACAGTTTTCTCACAGAACCTCTTGCAAAGCATTTACAGGCCCTGAGTTAGATTGTGCTGCTCCACCACATACCCTAAATAGAGAGCAGTTCAAGGCCACACAGGAAGAACTGAAGAGATTGAGCCTGTCTAAGAAATCTTCTTCCCCAGGGCTGGTCTCTATGTGTGGAGGTGAACAGTTGGCGTCAGCTGGTAGGAACAAAAATATTTAGGACTGCAGAAAAAGTTCCTCAGACTACTCTTGTCTGTCTTGGGGTGTACCTTAGTTCATCCTGCTCTTTATCTGAGCAAGCTTGCCACAAAAGCTCGTACAGTCCTGTCCTGCTTCAGCCAGGAGCCCATCTCAGCACCACAGCCCTCTGAATCTGAGGAAACCTCTTCCGGTTCCAAGCCTAGGCTTGTTCCTAGCTGTTTCAGACTGTTGTGGTTTAGGCTCAGTGCATCACTGAGCACCACGACGTCCCAAAAAGGGCTAGTCAAAATAAGGACTGAGAGAGCTTCTTACCACGTAAAAAGGTCACAGGCAAAAGACAGACTCATCATAAGGAATAAAAACAAAACAATTTTAATTTGTTACCAACATCAGAGTAGAACAATGGGAGATACAACCAGATCTTATAGTCAAAACACCTTCCACCCACCCCCCTCTTCTTCCCAGGCTCAGCTTTTGTTCCTG
>NW_010180537.1:0-1415 GCF_000695765.1 Mesitornis unicolor | reverse complement strand
AGGAGGAAGGAGCCAGGCTCTTCTTTCTGATACCAAATGATAGGACAAGGGGCAATAGGAGCAAGCTGGAGCATAGGAGGTTTCATGTGAACATGAGGAAAAACATTATTACTGTAAGAGTAACAGAGCACTGGCCCAGGCTGCCCAGAGAGGTTGTGGAGTATCCTTCTGTGGGGACATTCAAAACCCACCTGGACGCATTCCTGTGTGACCTGGTCTGGGTGATCCTGCTCTGGCAGGGGGGTTGGACTGGATGATCTTTTGAGGTCCCTTCCAACTCCTAACATTCTGTGATTCTGTGATTCTATGCTCAGTAAGGTCTGCTTTATTCCCTGGAGAAAGACACTTCGGTCTGTTGAAAGACCTTACACAGAAGTGTATATACATATATGAAAAAAGACTCATGTGGTCATGTTCAAGTGCTGGTGGTTAGACTGTTGATACGTCCTGATGCATCTTTCATCATTCAAGTTAAAGTCCCTAATGAACTTACAGCACTCAAGCAACACAGAAGCTATATGCTACCCAATGCTATAACTAAGTTACACAGCTCTTACAAAATATTTAACCTGAGCCATCTGAAAACACATTGGTAAGATGGTAGACTGTATTATTTCTTAGATATTTAAAACAGTTGTTTTATACTGCCATCTTATCACTTTGAGTTATTTTAGGTTGTGTACAGCCCATTGGAAATGAAGGGTAAAAACCCAGTCTGAAAACAGTGTATTGTTTTACATTCTTGTCATACTACATTGTGTCATTTCATTTGATATTAGGAGCTGTCACATCATATTACGCTGTAGGTCAAGTCAATGGTAATGTGACAAGACACACCAAATACAGATAGCAGGAACCCAATCGGAATTAATTTATATATCCTCATGAACTTCATTAGCTGGTTGGTATCTCATCATAATCACAGTAGTTTCAGAAAAATATAAATGTTTTGGTTAAGTGCATGTAGTCCAAGTAAGAATACTGAGAAATTCGTGAGCAAAGGGATGTTTAGGCTATATATTGCAAAAGATGTTAGTTTTAAATAAATATATATAAATATAATATGCAGACACATTTACACATAAAATGCTGAATCTTAAGCTGTGAGAGAAAATTTTTAAATAATACTGGCCTTAAGATAGCTTTTCATGTTCAATAACTCTAAGGGCTTTTAGCTTAGGAAACATTTTTTCAGCAAAAGATCTCATTGGTGGAATCCTATCAAACTGGATGTAAAAGACACCTATGAAAAGAGTAACTGTAACATTGAGAATTTCAAAGTTATCTGACATATTTTAAGTTCCACTGACAGGCTGGATAATGGATCTGTTGGGTTTTGGTTGTTTTCTGGTTTTAGTGGGTTTTTTTTTAATTTACTTCTAAGTTGTGCAGTAGGGAGCAAAGACTGTCACTCC
>NW_010180536.1:0-2159 GCF_000695765.1 Mesitornis unicolor | reverse complement strand
CAGCCAGGACTGCTGAAAGATAATGGACAGGAGTTTTGCAAGCTCATTTGCCATCTCCTTCAGTATTCTTGGATGAATTCCGTCCGGCCCCATGGATTTTTGTGTGTTTAATTGACCTAGCAGGTCCTCAACCAACTCCTCATGTTTTTTAGCTTTATTCTGCTCTTCTTCCCTGTACTCTGGCCCGTGAGATTGGGCACTCGGCGAGCATCTGCCTTTATTAAAGACCGAGGCAAAGGTGGCATTAAGCACCTCAGCCTTGTCTTCATCCCTAGTCACCATTTTCCCCTTTTCATCCCTTAAGGACTGGAGATTCTCCCTGGTCCTTTTCTTACTATTAATGTATTTGTAAAATTATTTTTGTTGTCTTTCACTGAACAGGCCAATCTGAGTTCAAGTTGGGCTTTAGCCTTTCTGATTTTCTCCCTGCATAATTTCACTTCATCCTTGTAGTTTTTTAAAGTTGCCTGCCCCTTCTTCCAAGATCTGTAGGCTTCCTTCTTTCTCTTAATGTGTACCCGTATATTGCTGTTTAACCAAGCCGGGTTCTTTCCCCGCTGACTCCATTTCCGGCACACAGGGACAGCTCGCTCTTGCGCTGTCAAGTTTACCTTCTTGAGGACCTCCCAGCCCTCTTGGGCACCCTTGTCCCCAAGGACTGTCTCCCAAGGGATCTCATTGACCGACTTCCTGAACAGTTCAAAGTCAGCCGTCCGGAAGTCCAGGGTAGCTGTTCTGCTGGCCGCCCTCTTCACCTCTCCTAGCACTGAGAATTCCACCATCTCATGGTCGCTGTTTCCCAGGCACCCTCCAACCCTCACATCTCCCACAAGGCCTTCCCTGTTTACAAACAGGAGGTCGAGTTGGGCACCTTCCCTTGTCGGTTCCTTCACCAGTTGTGTGAGGAAGTTGTCTTCCACACACTCCAGGAACCTTCTAGACTGTTTCCTCTCAGCTAAGTTGTACTTCCAGCAGATGTCTGAAAGGTTGAAATCCCCCACTAGGACGAGAGCCAGCGATCTTTTGGCCAAATGGATTAGAATCTTTGACCCAAATATTTTCTTTCCTTGAGTTATTTAGCTGCAACCCAAATGCTTTCAGAAATCCCAAGGAAGCAGTGAACATTTTCATACTTTCAAAGATTCTAGTTGCAAATGAAATAGGATTATTGAGGATTTATAGCTCACGTGCTGGGTCATCACATTTGTCTTTCTAACTCATTTTAGAGGTAAAGATACTATGTGTGTAACTACTGTATCCCAAATTACTTTACAAAGAAAACCCTAAACACAATAGTACTGTCCTCCCTGTGATGTTTTGAGTGCTATCAGAAACCAACCATATGATTAACCAGTGCTTTATGATACAACGCATTCCTCTTATTTTGATTGTTCTGTCTATCATTTTGATGGAAATACAAGATCAATTGTGTGGCGAACACAAGCCTTGGTGTATCCTGTAGAGCATGGTGAGAGGACTTATGCTGTCAATAACACTACACATAGTGTCAAGTCTCGTGTCAAGTGGAGACTCCTTGGGATCTCTCTTCTATGGCCCCCAGCCTCAGATCTTCCATGGGGCTCTCAAGCTCCATTGCCCTCCTGACGGCAGGGAGCAATGTGAGCAGGAGCTCCACCCGAGGCAGAGCTGGGAGAGGAAGCCAGAGTGTTGCTGAGCACTTGGAAAATTCATCCCCTTCCAGGAATTTTTAGATAACTCTCAGGAACTTGAATGGGCCCTTCATTTTTCAAAACCAGCGAAACAATTATTTCTTCTACCTCCTGTTGATTTCCCCAGGAGTAGGTAAAGGTCAGTGAATGTAAACATTGCTAAATGTGAGAGAAATTACTCCAGTTTCTCTGAAATCCAAAGAGATTCAGACTAACGGCATCTTTTAAGGGTTACAGAAGATGAATTTTGAGCAATTAAGATGTGAATAGTCTGATGTGCTTTTCTGCAGATTCAGTAAGAAGGAAATGTGGGTGAGCACTTGCTGGGAACTGGAGCGAAAGATGGCATGCAGAAAAATGGACTTTCTCTTGGAAGTTTAATTCAGAGGGAGGCAGGTTGGCAAGATTATCACTAGGAGTAAAAACAAAATTCAGGTGATTCGCATGAGACTTCAGAATTTGCTGATGACACCAAGCTGGGAGGAATGG
>NW_010180535.1:0-1187 GCF_000695765.1 Mesitornis unicolor | reverse complement strand
ACAAGGGCCTCAAGTTGCACCAGTGGAGGTTGAAGTTGGATATGAAGAGGGATTTCTTTACTGAAAGGATTGTCAAGCACTGGAAGGGGCTGCCCAGGGAGGTGGTCAAGTCACAACCCCTGGAAGTGTTTAAAAGAGGAGGAGATGTCGTGCTTAGGGACATGGTCTAGTGGTGGACTTAGGGCTGGTTTGATGGTTGGACTCAATGATTTTAGAGGTCTTTTCCAACCAAAATCACTCTGCTATTCTATGATTCTTTAATTCCATTATCACCAGCAAGGTCTCCCAGGCCTTTGTGCCTCAAGGCAGGGCTCTAGAGGAAAACAGCCAATCGTGGACGGGAATCAAACCAGGGGCTGCTTGAGCAAACACAAATGTTACCAGTCAAAAGGGACCGGATGTGTAAAACTGTATTTCTATAGAGGGAGAGAAAGTGTCATCAGCTTGCTGCTCCATGATCATGGCCTATGAAATGATAATAGAATCAACAGACCAGTGTCCAGGTGGTCAAAATGAAGGCTTCTTACACACTTACACACAATCCCAGTTGGCCTGTAAATGCCAACTCTCTCAGCCTGGGGCAGGACAAAGCATCTCAGCTAAGACAACTGATTTCTCTCCTTTGAGCAGAAAGGGAAGCCTGGAGAGTTGCACTCGAGCTGACCAACACTGGAGGCGAATGGGAAATGATTGGGTCTGGATGCTGCAGAGTCTACTTGGAGATGCTCCTGACATCCAGATATCTTGGGGTTAGTGTGGATTTGGCTATTCAAAAAGAGCATTGAGTTCACTTTCTCTTATTGCTTCTCCCTGTGACTCAAGGGAGCTCATGACTTCAAGATATGACTTGCTGTGAGCGAGTGCTCTCAGAGAGACCTGATATCCTCATGTGCTCCAGTAGAGGCAGCAGCCATAGTCAAGAGGACAAGGACCTCAGTCCTGGGTCCCAGCCCTACCAAAGCCCTTGGCTGTCCCCACCACAGGCTGTCCTACATTGCCCTATGCCTGTGCCTCTTTCTTTGAAGATTTTAACCACCATGGCTGCTCCCCTACTTCACTCTGGCCCCATGATGTCTCAAGGTTTTCTGTTTACTCTCGTTCCTCACTATTTCTTCAAACACAAAGCTGTGGTTTTCTGAGGATTTTCTACTATCTTTGAGTCCCTCAAAACCCATCTGGCAACTTTC
>NW_010180534.1:0-2187 GCF_000695765.1 Mesitornis unicolor | reverse complement strand
CCCTAACATTCTGTGATTCTGTGATTCTGAGTTAACTTCTGTAAGCATGGTACAGAAGCCTCACATAATACAGATGCAGCAAATAGAAAATGACCTCTACTCCCTTTGAAATAATGACAAGACTCTGGCTTGGCTTTACTGTGAAATGGAACATTTTATTCTCCTTGTGCAATTGCAGGCACTTTCTTCTTCTCGATATGTCAGACAAGATCTTAAATTTGTCACTACACAGAGTTGTTAATTAATTAGCTTTTAAAAGCACAATTATTAATTTATTTTTCTCATGAAGAAACTTCTGTTGAACTAAATGTTTATTTCATTAAAATTATTTCTGTTGAGGTTTTTCAGTTTGGGGAAAAAAGTCTTTAAAAATACCTTGAAAGAATAAGCCAAGCAGATAGACGCTGAAGGCAAAGAGAATACTGTTTAAAACAGACTACATTCTGAACTTGCATACCACAGATTTCATATTTTTGGGTATAGTAAAAGGGTTTATGGGCTGATAGCTGCCTAAAGAAAGACTTCAGCTAAATACGCAGAAAATAATGTTTAAATGTTATATATGTGTGAACGACATTTATATATTCTGAATTCTAGATCTAGCCAAGTAAGTACTGGGCAGCTAGTACAAAAGCATCCTTCACCCACTGTTGAGAAAAAAAGCCATATCCTTGAAAGAATATGATAATTACGCAGCAAACATCATTTGCTCATGAAAACCTGAAGGGGTAGAAGTTTGAAAAGCAAACCAGGGAGTCACAACTCCTCAGACCTACAGATCGTATACTCACTGACAAGTAGAATCAAAAGGTTTTCATAACCTACTGCTTTTCAGAAATGCAGAGTGAAGACTCATCTTTAATATCCTGACAATTTGTCTTTCTGAATTTATTACCAGTCACTATAAGGAAATGTCACTACTTCAAATAACTCCTATGCAAGTTCGGTCACTGAGCTAGAACTATACTTCAAATGAGGTATCCAGCCTATGAAAGATGTTTTTTTTGTTGTTTTTCTTTTAGTTAATAGGACAGCACACATATGCTTCTGACCTTGACAGACCTCAAAATTCGCACTGAAAGCTGCTCACATAGAACATGGATTGGAAATCAAAAGAAAATGGCAATTTTATACCACACAGCAGAGGAAATTAATAAAGTCACTGATTTTAAAGCACCTTTGGGTATTACCACATCTCGAAAACCAGAGTTCTTCTGCTTCCTCTGCTGGAGGTTGAAAATTAATCCCCAAAATGACCTCCCACAGAATTTCAAAGTCTTTATGTCCTTTTTCACTTGTCCAGTTTCACCATGTGAAGCAACTCCATTCAGGTTTGATTGGCCACATTTCACTCTGGAAATTAATTTTCTCACCTTTTACTGTAAGCACTCTGTTATCTTCATTAGCTCTGCCTGTATGAGTTCAACTTTCTATCCCAAAAATACGAGCTTCAGAATACTAATTGCATTTTGAACTCATTGTTATGGTGTGAAGTTCCCCGTGCAAGGCTTTATTTAAACAGCGATGTAAATGCAGACACCTGTGAAAACCATCTGCCCAAACATGACTTCTGTACAATAAATACAAACAAATCTTGTTTCCTAGGGCACTAATACAGACAAGTCTCGTTTCCTAGGGCAGAATTCTGTAGGACCATATTCTACCTTTGACTTCAGGAGAGTAATTTGAAATGCAAACAAACCAACATAAGACCCCACAAAAGAAGAGCTAAAATACAAATCACACTCATCTGTAATAATAGTAATAATAATTTCAAAAGTTCAAAAATTATGAGTCACTTCCTGAGAAATTTGGGGGTTTTTTTAAGTTTTTGTGGGGTTTTTTTATGGAAGTATGGTTTTGGGGTTTCTTTTTTATTCATTTGGCTCATTTACTTGGAAGTGAGTCTTGAAAATGTTTGCTTCCGAGCTTCTCTCTGGAGGCATGGGAGCCAGAAATTGGCTTTTTGCACATGAAAACTTCCGATTTTCATATAAAATACAGTGATTCTAGAAGCTGAGAACCAAGAGGAAAGAAGTAATCAGAATGAGAACTGCCAACACTGAATTAAACTGCACATGACAAAATATTTTTATTATGCAGATCAAAATCTTTGAATCTTAAACCCCTTTGTCTTCAGGTGTTGCAACACTACACTCACAAAAATGGATGGAAGAGAAGCCATAG
>NW_010180533.1:0-9119 GCF_000695765.1 Mesitornis unicolor | reverse complement strand
GCAAGCACTTCTGCCAGCTTCCTCAGGACCCCATCTGGTCCTGGTGGATCCCATCTGGCGGATCCCATCTGGCCCCATAGACTTGTGTATGTCTAAGCAGTGTAGCAGGTCACTAACCACCTCTTCATGGATTATGAGGGCTTCACTGTGCTTACCATCCCTGTCTTCCTGCTCAGGGGACTGGGTATCCAGAGTACTGTTGGTTTTTCTACTACAGACTGAGGCAAAGAAGGCATTAAGTACCTCAGCCTTTTCCTCATCCCTTGTCACTATGCTTCCCTCACATCTACTAGAGGGGGGAGACTCTCCTTAGTTCTCTTTTTATTGCCAATGTATTTATAGAAACCTTTTTTATTGTCTTTAACAGCACTAGCTAGATTGAGTTTCAGCTGCGTTTTAGCCCTTCTAATTTTCTCCATGCACAGCCTCACGGTAGTCCTGTACTCCTCCTGAGATGCTTGCCCCTTCTTCCAAAGATCATAAACTCCCTTCTTTTTCCTGAGCTCCAGCCAGACCTCTCTGTTCAGCCAGACTGGTCTTCTTCCCCGCCGGCTCGTTTTCCAACACACGGAGACAGCCTGTTCCTGTGACTTTAAGAGTTCCTTCTTCAAGAGTGTCTAACCTTCCTGAATATCATTGGCTAGAGAGACATAGTTTATTGCCTTTTCAAAATGATATTTGTTTCTTCTTCTGAAAAAATAGTTTAACTTGAGTGTTTTAAAATTCCTTTTACTGCCATCCAGACTTTAATATCTAAAGGAAAAGAAGGCGGTCTGAAAATTCAATGCATGAATTAATAAAAGATAGAAATGATGCTTACAAAATCACCTACTCTATTTAGTTTTGCCAGAAATAATATTACTTTCTATAAACTGAGTAAACAGTACTAGTCTTGGGTTATGAGAACAATGTATTGCTTTCTGCTCTTCCAAAATAGCCTGAAACTGAGTTGAACAGGGCATTTGCAGTTTGGCCTCAGGACAGAGGTAACCTTCCACAGCAAAGAGCCATCACAACAGATACAATAGGCTGTTGGAGAAGAAAAAGCACACTGCTGGTTCATCCTTCTGTTGTGCTGATCCTCAGTCCTTTCACATGTTCAGAAATTGTTTACACATAAACTAAATAGACTTCATGATAGCTTAATAAGCAAAAAATTACATAGGAGCTAACCAGAACTTAGATGAATGTACCGTATATGTCACTTAAAGGTATTGTTCTCATCTTTATTTTAGACTTCTCTTAACTTTAACTAAAGAACCAAGTTAATCCTTCCTGAAGAAAGAAATTATTTCCTGAAGAAATAATAATAATACTTCCTTGTGCATAAACACACCACTGCTTTACATTTCCAAAGTATTGTTCAAATACCAGACAGTTAAGCTTTACTACTGGCATAAATGTTATTATTCAGTTTCAATTTCAAACTGAACTTTAAAAATATAGTGCAAAAATTGCAGTGAAAATGCAAAGTAAGAAAGTTTGGAGTGTGTCGATTATTTTTTTATGGAGCATCAAATAAAAAAAAATCCCACCAACCTCAGCTTTAATCGGATCCTGTTTATTGCAGGGTACTGCTTTGAAAAGTCTTTCCAGATATTTTTACTGTACTTCCTAATTAGCCATCATCCTAATGTTATGCAGCTAAGAGAGTTAAAACTACATTGTGTCCTTTATAGTAATTAAAATGATCTAATGGTGCTGATAAGTTATACATCTCACTAGTATCTTGCTATAGTATCCTCTTGTGCTCTTTAATTTCCATCCACACTCTGTAGTCCAGACAAATTACCTTAGCTATTGGAAGTCTTTTGACCAACTAATACAATGCCGATACCTACAATTGGTCTGGAAGTTGGAAATTCATGCTAACTTATTACAATAACTTCTTCTTTCATTTTTTTCTTTTACAAGCCCACCAGCTCTTATACTCCAACAAAAATCATTACTTGTTACTCACTGTAGCATATCTAATTTTAGATTGCAAACTGCTTGGGGCAGGTGTCATGTCTTATGCATTGTGCAAAGCAGATAGTGAACATTGTAGAACCTGAACAACAGCACGGGGATGGATCATACCCTTAAGTCATATACATAGACAGACTTATTTACAGAGATTGCCTTGTATCCCAGTCTGGGAGAAAGGGATGTGTCAGCTGGTTCCTCAGTGTTGCCCTGTAACAATGAAACCTTACTTGAGATCACAAAAGAATTAGCTGTAGGCTTGAAAGAAAAGTGACTAGATGAAAGAAAGGAGTTTAAGAGGGCACATTATCTATCATAACAGCTAAATTGATATGATCAATAAATTCTACTCCAATGGGAAGCCCTGAGCAAAATTAATTAGACCAAAAATTAAAACTTATAAAAATTATTATTACTTATTTTCTAATGATCATAATAGTAGGAAGAAATTATGTTTGATTATGTTCAGGATTAGCTATTTGTTTCAGTGGAGTCACTCCAGGTTTATGCTGGTGTAAATGTGAGCAAAAATTGCCCTAATTAATTCTCCCGAGTTTCTATCAAAGTCACTTGTAATAGTTTCTGTCTCACCCTCTGGTTATTTTAAAGGAAACACAATAAACGGATTTCTTTCCTGCCAGTCTGCCAAAACTTTGATATTTCAAACTAGCACCTTCTACTTAATAACAAGTGCATACCTTTTAACACTTATCTAGAGACAACTACAAACGTTCCCACCAACAACAAATCTTTCAATCAAATTACCAGAACATACCCAGTCACTTAAGAGACAAGTATCATCAAAGGCTTTCAGCTCTATGGTCACAGGTTATTTGATCTGCCCAAGCTTACTTAAACACTAATTCTTGCATAATACAAGTAAAACAGATATTTGACCATTTCATCTAAAACACAGAGGTGATAAACATAAAGAGCTGTAGTCACTATACAAAGCAGTTACAATTTTCCTGCAGAGCTCTATAAGTCAGAATCATCCCAGAAACAAAATAAAAACATTGAAAGAAGACAGCTGGAATTAGTTTTATTTCTCATATCTGTGAGCCTTGCAAAAAAAGTCCATCAGTGTAAAAATAAAAAGAGATAAAGACATAAAACTATTCCTTAATGATAGATTATTTTTAGATTATGTCTTGAAACCTTGAGTAGGAAATATAAGATATAAATGCATTTCTCCTTATTCCAAATGAATCTCTTTAGTTATTATCCAGCTGTCAAATGTTGCCTTGAGTTTCAAACGTCAAAAAGCAGTACTCAAGTCTGCCACTTTTATTAATCTTTACTACATAGCTTCTGGACAGAGTTGTGTCTTACAGTCTTCGTAATCAAGTTGCTTTTCAGCATCATAAAGTTAATTTATATTCATTCTATTCAGTCTTATCTTCAATTCAGTGACCTTTCCATCTACCATCTACCATTAGGCTAGAGCAGAGCATTTTGAAAATTTTTATGTTTTATAAATGATTTAGAATTTCTGCTTTAGTTTTGGATACACCCAGGCCCTTAAAATGTTTATAGTATTAGGACAACTTGACCAAGGAATATTAATTTCATTCATTTTGTAAGAATTAACCTGTAAAGATATAGATAGCAAATATCAAACCATCTTTGAAAATACGCATTTCTGAATATACAACTTTTTAAACTGTTTTGAGATTATGCACAGGTGCAATACTGAATTGCAACGTCAAATGTTTCCAGGTGATAACTTCCAAATTCTTAGATATTCATGAGAACAATAAAGAAAAAAAGAAAGGTAGAGAAGTATTAAACAACATTTAATAACATTATATTATCAATATTTTATAATTGTGTATTTTCACTTTACATTCAAAATACAGATGTATAATTTTAACAGATTGTGTAATAAATGATTTTAACTGATTTTAAAATAAAGGGCAAAAGTACTACAGGGAAAAATGAGTTTTAGTGGCCATTGTAAATTTTATGTTTCAAAATTGTTCTCCCATTTTTCAATCTAATGGGCATGTTACCGAAAACTTTTCTAAAAAGAGCTTTACTCTTAATTGTGGGAGATTTTTAAAGTCTTATGCTATAAAAATTATCTTTCATCTTTGATGAGTCAGAATGAAAGATTAATAGGTCTTCTGTTCTCATTAATTATCCTTTAAACACAGTGTTTCTGTTAAGTATTGTGTGACAACATTAATTACATTGTTTTTATGCACGTTATGAAAGAGAAGAGCTATTTACTTTTTCTGGATATTTTACTACATTATAATAGATATTCTGATTATCAACCTGCATTTATACAAATGTTTTTAGTTCAGTAACTATACAAAATGTGGTGGCCATGAATGAACCAAGTGATAAATGATGAAAACCAGCAGACAGTGTAAGATCAGTTACTCTTGTTCAACAGTCAGGGATTGCCACTCCAAATCATTTTTCAGCTGTGAACGAAAATAGTCCATTGCAGTATGATTTTTCCTTCTCTGGTAAGAAGCAGACAAAATTCAATCTCTTCTCTTGTATCTCAGTATGTTTGTTCTTCCAGAAAAAAAAAAATACATCAATACTGTTCTGTGTTTCTAAATTGGAGGTTCTAACACTCTTTTACAGTGAATTACATCTGCACCTACTTGAAGGTCCATTTTTATGGTCACAGTAAAGGGACCTTAGCAAAAATAAGGGTCAGGCTTTGGCACATTCATCAAAGATGAAATAGGGTAATACAACACTGAAATAATTATGGCAACTAAAACAAATTGAGGCTCAATAAATACCCACCTGCAATGCATTTTACAGGAGCATGCCTTCCAGATATGCCATCCTCTTATGTTTTATGAGTTGCACTAAGTTGTTCTGAAGATCTTGCCTCTAAGACATTATATATACTTACAGTCATGATATGCATTGTTGAATATCCAACAGAGCCTTAAATCAGCTGTTTCTACATTTTATGCCAATGCCTACTAGTAATAAAAGGATGCTTTCCTCTTCTGTTTCAACTGGCAGAGTTAGAAGCCAGAGGGCTCACTGTTAAGCCTCTACAGAATTCCTCTTTGTCTTTGAAACTGTTAATATAGCATGGCATTCCAATTTTGAATCTCAGATAGTACTAATTTCGTTTATTTTTAGGAATTTTTCATTCTGCTCATTTGTGAACAGTTTCTTTCTCTAACCATATGGTTCTTTAATATTTGTCTGAGTTTTTTAATACACTTTATTAAAACTACATGATTGAGAAGGGAGAGACACATTTAACGGATATACAAAATGATGTGTTTTAGCACTTAATTTTAGCACTTAATTGAGTCCCTTGAAGTAGTAAAATTGGATGCAAACTGTAGCTGCTAATTTAGCTAAATTCTTCTGCTTTTCCTGTGCAGTGAGAGAACATTTTCTTTTTGTTGGTTACCAGTTTATCAGCTAGTTACTTATTCACAGTTACTGCCCTACATGACTTTCAGCAATGATAACTTGTCAGCATGGTGATAAGAGTAGGGAACACACGTCACAAAGGTGTAGTGGGAATAGTCCTATGGCATAGCCCCATGAGCAAGAAAACTCCGAGGTAATGCAAGGAAGGGACTCATGCCATTTGTTGTGACTAAACTTGTCATCTGAAGTATACCATACCATCAAATCACAACCCCTCCAACTCTCAAAGTTTTCCCAGTATGAGGGTGATTTGAAAGATTTTCATTGCTCAGAGGGAACAGTGTCCTCTGAAGAGGAAACAAAAAAATCCATATGACTCTAGATGTTAGATTTCCTCTAGGAACAATAGTCACTGCAAAGCAGAAGAGCCATGTGTCAAAAGAGACTTCCTCATGAAGAAATCTAGTCAACTATTTGACAGTAGATAGGACTGGACAACTTGTAACCCATAAGATAAATGCAGCCTACAAATTTACTCAATCACATTAGTAACTCAAGTGTTAAACTCACACCTTTAAGATTTTGCTCTATATTATTATAGTTGTTATTGGTTTTGTTTCTCTTGGGGTTTTTCTTTAGCGTCATTTATTATCTAGACCAAATTTGACCCTCAGAATAAAAACTCCCAGTTTCTCATGTATGTAGTCCACCTTACTCCCTTCTCCATTAAGAAACCTCCTTTTCTTTTTTTTGTTTTCTTTCTTATGTTGGCATGACAAGAAATATTACAATCAGTTCAATATTCCTCTAGAAAGTAGCTATGAAATGTGATTTTTTTAACCCTTAGATTGTTTATAACTTTCTGAAAAGTAAAACAAATTCAATTTTAAGCAAAATATTATAATCAATATTTATCTGAATCTTGATAAAGATAAGATTATAATTGGTTCAGGTATGATACAAATAAGAATCAAAGAAGAAACACTGTTCTGAAATATTCCAGAAACAGGCCTTATTCCTGTAAAGATAATTTCTAAAGAATGGCTCTTGTTTAATTTATTATAGGATTCGGGGATATGGGAATCAATGGAAGAAAATAGAGACTTTTAGGGAACGATGTAATAATAAAATAAATATCAGTTAGGATACTAATGGAAGACTAAAAACAGTCTCCTTTTAAAACAGGAAGTATTATTTTTAGCCTCTAGGAAATATAGTAATGTATTGAATCTGTAGAGTGTTGTACCTGGATGCCACCCAAACAGTTCAGCTCTTCTATGCCTGAAGTACAGATGTAGTAAAAGCACAGTGTTGCTAATGCACCATTGACATTTAGTGAATATTTATTGATAGCCATGAAGATGAATTAGAACCTTTGGAGTATATTAAAATACACAGGAAGAGGAAGCAATGAATTACTTGTGTGTAATCTTTAAAGCATTACTACTAGAGCAGCTGCCAAATTGCAGTAGTGCAAATGATAACATAAATATTTTAAGTCTTTCTCAGTCACAGAACACCAATACATATATCTTTTCTTAAAGATCATCAAATGTATTTGAAGCAGTTTCATGTGTAAATAGCCTATATGCAGCATATGAACATAATCAGTAAGAAAAGCTTTTAGTGTTTTGAGACTCCCATAAATGTCTTCTAGCAACAAATGATTGATATCAAAGTTCCTTTTAATTTTCTGATGGTTGGATTACAGAATTTAATAACTTTACATTTCTTGTGAAATGTCCAAATATACCAGGCAATGTCTGCTCTGAAAATGTTTTACTCATTACGTGCATCCCTGAATAGTTAAAGTGTTGCTAAGGTGGCTAATTTTGTCACTGCACAAGGTGCGCAGAGATACTTATTCTGGTAATGTGGACTTAGTGTTCTGCTGCAGTCTTCATTAATGTGAATGGTTGATTGAACTCCATGTCAGATCATGTCAGAAGTACAGAACTACTATGATACTTGTGTTACTTTTTGCAGATTGATCAAGGTCATGACTACAGTATTGTCAGCAGAGAGTTGATCAGATTGAATCGTCATGAACAGAATGACCTGAATTGACAGAAGGTCGCCTAAATTAACCTTGCTGGACATTTTGATTGCAAGAGGCCTTTCTTTTGGCTTTTTTCCTAGATGACATAGGCTACATCTTTACTATCTTAAATAGTTGTGATGAACACATTATAGTTGCTTGGACAAACACTCACTTCAATAAATCATATTTACATGCAATACTCCAAAGTCTAGACTTTTTTCGGTAGATAGGTGCTTCTACTCTGCACACTGGACACACTGCCAATACCATACAAGCATCAACCCATCATTCTGTATGTTTCAGCAACACAAATGTATCTCAGATTTGTCTGCTTCCTACCTGGTTCCTGAAAGATGTGCCCAGTAGAGCCACTCAACATTCATGTTGAAATCATTGATGCTTTTTCTATAGATTTGGTCTGGAAAAAACTGCAGTGTAGCCTCCTTATGGGAGAGGATCAGGCAATATGAAATAAGATAGTTGAGCTTGGCATTATAGACTTCTCTCTCACAATATCACATACATAGAATTAAACCATTAGATCTGCATGCACATAAATTAATATTTTCTCTCTGCCCCAGGTAATGTTGCACCATTTCCTGCCTGTCCATCACAGGCCAGTAGATGCCAAAGATTTTGATCTTTCATGTTGTAGGTTCAGACATAACTGACAAAGTCATTAACTTCTTTTCATCCAGGCTACCTCCCCAGTGCTGGTACCTTTCCACAGTTATCACCATTCTAGAATCGCTGCTTTAACTTTGGTTATTTCATTTACACATTGTTCATCTAGAATCATCTTTCAACGATGACAGGAATGATACTTCTAGGATACTTCTTCTACAGGGCTCTACCTGATTTCACACAGAGACATTTGCCACACAGGAAAAGAAAGTGCTATACCAGCACTACTCAGAAAGGCAGGAAAGAACATATAACATTCACCATAAAATCAATTTTTTAAAACTAAACCAAAACCTTCAGGAACTGCATTTAAATTACAGATACTTACTAAGCTTTTGGTAATCTAAGTAGTATGGCACACAGACAGACAGGTTCTGCTTATCCTTAGGGGTGCTTTGAAGGCAAGCAAATCAAATTCTTCAGGTATATGAAGATCCAGATAGGAATTGTACCTAATGGTTCACAGTCCTGTCCCCTTCGTCTTTTTCCATAATCCTGATCCATCTGTTTCCAAAACTAGTGTTTCACTGTCCTGTCCTCCAAGTCAACTAATCTCTCGACTTCAGTCCCTGATACAAGCTAGTTAAGATGAACTTTTTTCACCAGACTTATCAGTCCAGCAGGGTCTGGAGCCTTAAGCTGACATCAGCATTGGAACGGATGGTGCTGAGTCCCACCCCACCCTGCCCCAAAATATGTGTCAAGTTTAGAAGGGCAAGTGCATCAGCAACTAATCAAGTCTGGAACCAGTGTACGTTGCACTACTGTCCCTGAGAGCCAGGGCTGGATCAGAAAACTGGGACCCCAATAAAAATTACAGTTCAGTCTAACATAATAGCCTATATATGTCCTTGTCATTTCTGCTTCATTGACTGAATACTTTTCCTCACTCAGTGGACCATGGACTAAAAAATCAATAAGACAACACTTCAATTTTATTTGTTTTGGTTTTTTATTTGGAAAACTTTTACTTATGAGAAGCACATTTATTTACAAATTTTGTCAGCAGTAAGAAAATGAGCAAAATAAAAAAATATCACAGAATCACAGAATGTTAGGGAATGGA
>NW_010180532.1:1058-1816 GCF_000695765.1 Mesitornis unicolor | reverse complement strand
AGACCCCTTTAACTCCCCCTTTCAGTCCCCCTTTTTCTATAAAATTAGTAAATTATTTTACTTATTATAATGTTAATATAACCAAGATAATTGTTAAACTATATCTAATTGATTATTAAAAATTATGAATAAGTTGTATAAACCAGTTATTAGCCCATCCATATCCCAGGGCTAAGAACGAGAAAAATGTCATTTTCCCGGTTGTCCTTGCTTTACTCTCCATGGAGCTTTAGAAGACTTTTTTACTCTAGAGTGATGGATCCATGCGTTTTGTTCCTTAGTTTTGATTGCAGTAAAAGAAGACAGAAGTACTTGAAATGGTCCTTCCCATTGTGGCTCTAAGGTTTTTTCTGCAAGAGACTTTACATATACATAATCCCCAGGTTGTATATCAGGCACAGGCCCATCTAAACCTCTACTTCGAGTCCCAGCTACATGTTTTTCAATTCTTTTAAGCTGTTTGCTTAATGCTATCATGTAAGAAGTCATAATTTCTTCCCCAACTTGGGTAGACGTTCCTTTTTGTATTCCATATAAAATTTCAGAAGGGCTCAGCCCTTCTTTCACCCTTGGCCTTGTTCTTATACGCAACAGGGCCAAAGGGAGAGATTGGGGCCATGGCAGGTTTACTTCTTGTCCTAATTTTACAACCTGTTGTTTGATTAAATGGTTCATCTTTTCTACTTGGCCACTTGACTGAGGGCCATAGGGGGTATGGAGTTGCCAGTCTATACCTAAATGGCGGCTGATCTGTTGTA
>NW_010180532.1:0-486 GCF_000695765.1 Mesitornis unicolor | reverse complement strand
TGAACATTACCCCCCTATCGGCTCCCACCGCTTCTCAGAGAGGTGCCTGCAGAACTTTTGTGCAGACTTCTTCCTAGTATGGGAGGATACAGGGCTGTCCGGGGGAATAGAGGTTCTGTCCGAGTCCTCATCCTGTTCCTTTGATCGAGGGGGAGGCTTAAGAAAATCGGTTAGATCTTGCTCTGGGATCTGGTGAATTTTATTTATTCTAGTACATCTTTGTCCAATACTACATGCTGAACAACACCGCCTCATTTTACCTCTGAACTCCTTGTTGTTTTCCTGCTCAAGTGCAAGCACCACAGGGTCCTGTGGAGGTACCATTCCACAGTCCTTTTGCCATTCTGGATGATTTCAGAGAGTGAAAAACATAACTGCGTACGAAACCTCATCCCATTTTCCTTCTCTCCTTAAGAACAGCATTAGTTGTAATAGGGTATTATAATCTACTGACTCATTGAGTGGCCACTTGGCATCATTTTCCAA
>NW_010180531.1:7977-10427 GCF_000695765.1 Mesitornis unicolor | reverse complement strand
ATAAAATGTTAAATATATAATTTAATATTAAAATAAAGAAATATGTACAATTGGAAAACTGAAAAGAAAAAGTATTAAAGATGAGCTGATCTTTAAGTCAGAATTGGATAAAATAATAGTAGTGAGCATAACACCCAATACAAAAAAATAAGGTTAGATAAGAAGAAAAGCTTTTAACAATACTGGTAAATAAACTTGATAAGAGTTTGCCTGGGCAAAGTGTGAATTTTTTATTGTCAGACATCTTTAAGAGTATATTTGGCAAACACCTCATGGAAATGATTTAGGACAGTAACTATGATTTCTTGATACTCCTGACAGCCTTTTTTTTTATGTTTATGAATCTTTGACTTCCATGCCCTCAGCTTTCCTTAAGCTATAATTTTTAGGAATTAACAGTAATGGATTACTTGTTCATTGACTTTCACTAACCATTTTAATAATTAACAGAAATTTATTTTTCAAACTGATGTTTTTCTGTAACCCTTAGGAATCTAAATATCTATTCTACCATCTGACACATGCAGCCATGTTCATCTGTCCAGTCAGGTTCAGCATCTGATCACAGGTTTTTCCTGTTGTTGGACTGAGACTGACTGGTGTGATCGATTTTGATATTCTTTGAATGCTTCCATTTGCTTTGTGAAGTTTTTTTATAGAGGAGAGAGAGTACAGCTGCTCAGGTAGCACATCTGACTTGATCAGCTGAAAGCCTTCTCCAGTGCTGTTGAAAAGCCACTTTACAAAGAAATGTCATTCTTAGAAGTCATCTCAAGTTAGGAATGAAGTTACTCTCATTAGGGCTGTAGCTGGATAGATAAATAACCACTTTTCACTTTCCAGCATTGTGGTGTTATTTGAATGCATGTTTAGGCAGCTTGTGAATTCACAATCATCCTTGAAGGCACTCCAGCGTCTGCAGTCCATGTACCTGTGAGTTCATATTCAGTAAGTAAATTTATGACAAAAATGGAGGATCTCCTTAGTAATCAAATCAATGAACTTTTTGTGGTTCTCTAATTTTTGGCCTTTGACAATTTTTGTTCCGTGCCTGTTAAACTTAACCTTTTAATTTTTTTTTCAAAGTACAAACTTAACAGAAAGCTTTCACTTATCAAGGTCTATGGCAAGTAGTTGGGATGATTCAGGCACAGCATAATTTAGAAGTCCCTCCCTCCTCCTTCAGGATTATTCTTTTGACTATTTTGCAGTCCAGAAGAGTAGCTTGTATTTTCTGTTCTGCAAAAATTTTGTACAAAGCTGTTGTAGAAGTCACTGCACCCTCCTCACATATGTAGGAACTTTCCATTATTTTATTCTCCCATATTTTTAGACACAAGTCTCCAGCCCACCATGACCGACTTTATGTCCCAGGAAAATTGTGTGATCCTTTGTAAATGAGCATTATTTCTTACAAATTTAAACCCTGGCTCTTAAAATGTTTTGGAGTACTTTCCACTTCTACCAGATGTTCCGCCCATGTTTTATGGGAATGGATGAAGTCATTTAAGGATGCGAGGGTGTTTTTTGATCCTCAGAACTCTTCACGAACATCTGAATTGTCCCTGGTGCATTCAAGAGTCTAAAAGGAATTCTGCACCACTGAAGCAATCTATAGGTTATCTAAACAGCTGTTATTATTTCCTCCTCCATCTCTGAATGATAATTCAACTTGAAGGATATCCACTATTGAATGAATT
Organism: Mesitornis unicolor; assembly: GCF_000695765.1. Classification (NCBI taxonomy): domain Eukaryota; kingdom Metazoa; phylum Chordata; class Aves; order Mesitornithiformes; family Mesitornithidae; genus Mesitornis; species Mesitornis unicolor. Next base: position 8,727 of record NW_010180531.1, on the reverse strand, counting down.
AAAACTGTGAATATATTCTGTGCCTTCCCTTTTTTCCAAAGTCTCTCTTGTATAAGGTGGATGATCTTGGCCTTTCTGTGAATTAAGACTTCTGTAAACAGAAATCTTTATGTCCCTTCATGTCTCTGTCAGATGTTTGATACAAGTGTGCAAGATCATGATGATTGTTGCTTCAAGCCATCCTCCAGCATGAAATTTAGTTTCTTTTTAAGTACCAGGATATCACTATGCTAGGAAATCCAATGGGAGCAGGGTTGCTACATCCCAGCAATATTCTATGAGTTACATTTCACTGCTGCTTCTCATCATATGTGCCCAGCTCTTAATTATACTTTGAGAAAACAAGGTACAAAAAAATTTTCTCTATTCACTTTCATTCATTGCTATCTGTGGATGTTTCTCTTGGATCTGTTGCTAGATTTTTTTGACTCTTGGGTTGCTCTGCTGCTTTCTAATAAGCTCTGGACCATCAGCCACATTGTCCACTCTCCCCATGACTGGCTTTTTCTTTAACTGCACTTTCTCCTGGTCATTCCTTTCTCTTGAAGCTCAATCCTTCATCTAGCTTGAATCAAAGTTCTGCAAAACAGCAGTCTCAGTTTCAGACATTGGTTCTTAACCTTACAGGTGTACTTGCATGATAATTAATTATCTTTCTAACTCTATTCTGAGCAATGGCTCAGAATAAAAAATAATGAGACAATGTCCTACTTGTCACCCTGTAGGCAAGGCCATTGCTTCAGGAGGTTA
>NW_010180531.1:0-7946 GCF_000695765.1 Mesitornis unicolor | reverse complement strand
GATGCTGACCACCCAAATATTATCCAGAAATCACCTTATTCTATTAGTGCCCTGAGAAGTCTCAAGACTTGGATCAAATTCCTTACTAAAACATGTCGATTAGAAATGTTAATATCATAATGGCACAAAACAATTTACTGCAAAAGGAAGCATGCAAAGTAAGGTGCATTTCTCTCCTCTGGCAGAGGATTAGTATTAAGCACAATTTCTTCAGGCCAACTACCTGATTAGGTCAGTAACCTGGTTAGTAAATAGTTGGTCAGTAACCAACAGCTCTGCCACTTCCCAGCTGTGGATAACTGTAGAGAAGTGCTGTAGGAAACCCAGAAGCTCTGGGTGTTGCCCGGATCCTTCCAAAAACTGCCACCAGCCCTCCAGTAACACTAGATTTTCTTCTGTAAGGGGGTACTCCTCAGCATTGGCAGTGCTACCATCTGATGCCTCTGAAGTCTACTTCATCTGTAAATACCATGTGGCTTGAAGCCAGCTAAGAAACTATTTTCTCACTCATCTGGCCAGTGACATTTTTGTGAGATTCCTGCAACTTGAAGTCCTTCAGTATTTTCCAATTACATTGACAGTCACTCATGTTTTGTCTCTGGAAAAAAAAATAAAATTGCTTCTGTGAAGTTTCCATGATAGTTTCTGCTCGTTGCTTGCAACTTTTCATCACTGTTTCAGGCACCGCCTTCTCTTTCTTCACCAGAAGCCATTTACAAAATGACTTTTCAGTCAGCTTTCAGAGTCCATCTCTTGAGCAGACTATTACAAGAGTTGCCCAACCATTTCCCTTTCTGTTCATCCTGTCTTCTGCTTGCAGGAATGATGGCAAGCTAGGCAATTGTTAAAGTTACTGCCTTTCCATATTGAGAATCATCTATGAATTAAGATTACAAAGAACTAATCCTCTAACACACTCCTCATATAAAGTACTTCCTAAATGCTACTTATTGCTTCAGTTCTTGTTGAATGCTAGATCAGAAATGCTAGGCTTACCTGACTTAACTATTTGTTTCTTTTTTGTGAAGAAGTTACCAGCCATGACTGTTGTGAATGGCATTTTGAGGCATGACCGAACTTCATTCTTGCTTCCCTTATATCCAAACAACAGCAGTGAAACCACTGCTAAAATGAAGTACTTCTCTGTATCAGTGCTTCCTAGAAAGGTTTTTATATAACTTACGGGGGTCAAAATCAGATTTTGGGACCTGAATGATATTGAGCTGCTGTAAGTTAATAATCATGTCACAGAAAAAATTTTGTGTGTTAGCCAGTGAGAATACATAGGAAACAATACAGCACATCTAAATTCAGTCTTGAGATTCAGCTGATCAATATGGGTTATATTAATTCACAAGAGAAGAAAATAGCTTATGGTGTGGTTTACAAGATGCCTGAGCTACAGAACAGCTGTTTAGTCTGGAAGTTCCCCATCCCACGCACTAGAACACTGGAGTCTGCTACATGCAGCTCTCTATCTGTGATAAATCCTATTTTTGTTCTTGTTTGTTTGTTTGTTTTTCATGGCAAATCAGAATGATTTTGACTGGGAGAACTTTCTGTATGACCTGATTATATGAAAATTACATATGTGGGACCACATTCTGTATCCTGAGTCATGCTGAGTGTGGTACTCTGAAAAGGTCTAAAGGTGCAGATGAGCCTACTGAATTAATCTAACACTACGCAGTGAAAAGAGGAGAATCTAGCTCTTACTTACTTGTTTTTGTGTGTGAATAGAAATCTGTAAGATTTCTGTAAAATCTTGCAAGTTCAAGCAGTTAATTTTTTTCCAAGTTTGAAAGTTTCTGTTCATTATAAATACTTGTCTTCTCTGTTAACAACTACAGTTACTGAAGATCAAATGTACTACCCCATATTTGAAACACTTTTTTCATCCATGAGAGCTCTTCACAGTACATAACTTCATTCCAGATTTGTATTATTAATGAAAGATAACAACCTAGACTAAATGTTCTTATGGGTATCTTGAAGAAGCCTTTCTCTCTCGTCAGTGTTTATGTAAAGAGACAGGGCTTCTAAAGTAGACACCCAACTTAGGTGTTTGTATCTATTGCCCAGAAAGCCTACATTATCATCATTAAACTATGAAAAGCTATCACTTTAACTATGGAAATACAACTTTCCAAACATCAAGCTTTTTTAAGCAATGGCTTAAATGACAGGGATTGTGGAAACTTCTGTTTTGCAAATCCTGGGCTCCAACTACTATTTTCCAGTTGTTTATTTCTCATGCATTAGCTGTAGTTTCTCTTTTCCCAGCCCCAGTTCTTGCTCTCATCATGATAATGCAGAACTCATTTCAGAATCTTGACCATGCCAGCATGGTAAACCAAAGTATATTTACTGGAGAAGTGATATAAAGTACAAAAGTGCTGATATGCAATAAGGTTATCAAACTTCTGTTCCTTAAAAAATAACATAATCTTGCAGACATTGTTTAAGAATATGGTGTGGTTGCTGACAGCAGAATTAAGTCAATCTCTTGCATTGCTAGTTTTCCATAGCATAACTTCTAAGTGGTTTTCTTACTACAGCTCTTATATTTACTGGGATTTCATATATGGTGTGAAGTTATATCTGTCTAAAATATACTGGACCTCATTAGGATACAAGGTTGATCCTGGTGTCCTGAACTCTACTAAATATTGCCATTCACAGGCAAGCATATGTTTATCAGAATATTCATTAAGCATTTGCTGAGGTTAAAAGAATAATTGCTATTTACCAGGAGTGGGAATGGTCTCATGAAAATGATCTGTCATACACAGGTGTAAATTGAGCTGGTCCAGGGCTTACCTTTAAGCTTAGTGGTTCCTGGATGACTTCCTACCATTCATTGCTAACTTGCAGGGATGGCCAAAAGTAATCATCAGCACAGAATCTCACTGAAATTTCAAGCCAGACAAACCTGAAAACTATAAATTATGTTTGAAGCTAGCAGAAAATATTCTTGAGCTTGAATGTGTAAGAGGTATCAGCCTAGTCTTCTGCAACACATTGAAATATCACTATTTTACATGTGTTCACTAGTAACAAATACAGCAGTCTATGTAAATCTCTCAAATTACATCATCTGAACACTGTATTACATTGGAAATAATCTATGTAAAAGCATTTTTTTAACTGTTGTGCAGGACAGTTGATGAATTTAAAAGATGCTGTTTCATGACCAGTCTTTCATGCCCCACCATTTCATATGATCTGTTTCTCCCACACCAAAGGGCATGGGAGAGGGCCCTGAGTTGCAGCTGTGAGGGAAGGAGAAGGGGAATTTATGGCTGGTGAAACGGGTCTTGGAGAATTGATCTTCATATAATTTCTACAATGATGATTCATGCTACCTCCATGACTCACTTCCTCAGGACTGTACCCTGCAAACTCTAATACCCACACCAATAAGCACACCAGTTACTTCTTTGGAGTAAAGCAACAAGTCTGCAAGTCATTACAGAAGTAGACCTATGTAATAAAGAACTGTTTATTAACACATTTTGTAATTTCCAAACATTTCTCCTCAGTTAGGACAGCAAATCTATGTTCCTGTTTGTTCTGTCCTTTAAAACTTTACTGAGGAAAAAACGGCAACATTAAAATTTGTCTTGAGCGAGGAAGAATAAGGGGTGCAGAATGTGATTCCTATTTCAGAAGGAGAAAAACAGACATAGGAGAATAGGTTTTGAAAGGTACTTTTCTTAATCCCTGTCAGTAAAGCTTGAATCTTCAATATATTTAGGTAATTTGGAATTAGCTCAGTGTAACTCCTGGGAGTTTCCACAAGGAAACAGTTTTCTGTCCACACAGACTTAACTAATGTAACTAGTTTGTAGAATAACCAGAAACTTCATTTGAAACCACAGAATCCTGAGACAAAGAAAGACATCGAGAGCATTCACAGTGTGGGAGAAGGATGACACAATTTCTGATTACCTGAAACAAGATGGGAATGTAGCAAAGACCTCAAAATGACTAATCTGGACACAATTCATGCTTAGATTTCAGTCTGGATTTTAATTTAATTTGTCTTTCATATGGCCCCACTGGGGCCATATGCTTTACCTAAGAATGTGGTTTTTTCCCTCTTCATACTCAGCATCTAAGAAATAATGTAAAATATTATTGATAAATAATCAGCTGAAAAGACACCATTTTCATAATTTAATGGTAGGAGAATCTTAATGGGTGAATAAACAGCATAATGGCAAAACAATGATCTACTGAGGGCTGTGTCAACGTCCAATTTTGTGCGCTATTTCTTCTAACATGACCAGCCTAAGGGTTAACAAGACTTACCTTTTTGTATATGTTGAACAAAAAAATAATTAGCGAAACCTGGGTGACCACTGGTGGATTTAAGTCATACAATAGCTAATTGTGATTGAGACCACTGCTTTATTACGCTAATTTTTCAGACTTCATTGTAGATTCTGTTAAAGCAAAGTTTATGCATAGAGCATTATAATGTTTCTAAATTGATTCCTAGGAAGCAGATTTGATAAACAGAGCATCATCAGAACCTGCAAATTATTGATGTTTAAGGGGTCACAATACATTAGCCTTGAAAGGTAGGAAATTTGTGGTGTTCATGCTGTTAATAGAAATATTCTCTTCATATGAACAATAGCCCAGAGGTGCTACATATTGAAAAGTACTAATTCTGTTAGATTTAAGGCCTCTTAGCGCTAGCAATTGCTATTCGGTTAAAAGTTGTTAATTGTTTTTCTTCTTGAACTTTTTTAGCTAAAATAGGTATTGTCTATGACAGCTCATAGGCAGAAACCCTTAAGCATCTTTCTTCTAGAGGCTCTTCTTTTAAATAGAAAAAAAAATACACACAAATGACACATATGTGCATGCCTTTAGGTCTATATATATATATGCACATATATGTGAATAAATTCACTGACAGTAATCAAGCTCCTCAGTTTTCCAAATGTGTGGTCAGAGTGAGGACAGGTGTATTGGGTTTTCTGTGAGAGGTTTTCAGTTATGTCTTTGGTAATGAGGGAAGGGCTATGGAGATGGCCCTTTAAGAAGCTACCTGAAAAGCTCCCCCTTTTCCTTTATCAGCACCACCTCTGACCAGGGCCAAGTCAATCAGCACCCCTGCGAATTCACGTATTTAAGAGGGGGTGCAGGGCATGTTTCTCTTTCTCTCTGGCACCGGCCCTGACCAATGCAGCCCCAGGTGCAGGTGGCGCGACCCTGGCCCTGCCCACAACTTAAGCTTAAGCCCTGCTGCAGCTCCATCCTGAAAAAAGAGAGAGAGAGCCGGGAACTCCAGAACCATCAGAAGAGACCTGCAGCCGAGAAGGGAGTGGGGCCCAAGGAGAACAACTTTGAAGAACACCAGGGTTGGCTGAAAGAAAGAAAAGGAGAGGGGGGAGGAGGAGGATGCAGAGCTCAGGTTTTCCTTTTGCAACCTGTGGCGAGAGCCAGGTCGACTGGCCTGCAGTCCGTATAGTTCACCGGTGGGGCAGGGCCACATGAGCAGGTGGCTGCCCCTGAAGAAGCCGCGACTTCGGGCAGTGTGTGCTGGAGCAGTTCGTGTGTGAGGGATCTGTGACTGTGGGCAGACCCAGATTGGAGCTTTGTGGACTTGGGCTGAAGCAGTTTTGTGCATGAGGGAAACTGCAGCTGTGGGCAGACCCATATTGGACTTTTGAGGACTTTTTCCCCTATGGAAAGGGAGCCATGTGAGCCATGTGAATGCAGAGAGAGAGACTGGGCTGTCTTCCTACTCCTGAGGAGCACATGGCGTGAAAACGACTGCAACCCCCACTCCCATCCCCCTGTGTCCTCAAGGCAAAGGGTGGTGGGAGGTGAAGAAACCGGGAACAAAAGCTGAGCCCGGGAAGAAGGGAGGGGTGGGGGGAAGGTGTTTTGACTTTAAGATCTGGTTGTATCTCCCATTGTTCTACTCTGATGTGGCTAACAAATTAAAATTGGTCTGTTTTTTTTTTATTCCTTATGATGAGTCTGTCTTTTGCCTGTGACCTTTTTAAGTGGTGAGAAGCCCTCCCAGTCCTTGTTTTGACTAGCCTTTTTTGGGGCATCGTGGTGCTCAGTTATGCACGGGGCCTAAACCACGACAATAGGAAACAAGGAATTGCTAGCAAAGACGTTCCTCTTGTATTTCCCAAATAGTGCCTTTCTGGTATATGATTTAGAACAAAAAGCATATTTTGATCCTTAGCTGTATTTGGATAGCCAGACAGCAGCAGGGTTGATTTCTTAATTTCTTTCTTATTTTCACTTAACTGGAAAGTGATAGCTCTTTCTGTAAAGTTTGGAGATGTTTGCCTGAACTTTGTATATGAGTGTGCAATGCAAACACTTACTGCCTTGTTCATTCCCAAAAATCTGCTACTTTTCACCGATCCTCAAAAAAGGCTACACGTTCAAGCATATCAAGGTTATATTTGAACCCAGATTTGTCTCCTGGCTGAATCAACTATGCAAACACAAGCTTCTACACAGGCATGGACATAAGGCAAGCCTGAAAGATTAGCGGGAAGAGAGAAGCTGATACCTCTTAGTAATGGGCACCCTGACTACAAAGTAGATGAACTGGTCAGGGGTACTGCTCTGCCCGCAGTACAAATAGCCCACATTGTCTTGGAAAAGCACATTTAGCACCAAGAAGACAAGCTGGTCTCAGATCCTGAAACAGTAGTGGCACAGGGGGTGAGGATCTTGAGTATAAGAGCAAGGAGCCTCTGTTTGCAACAGCTGGCATCTATAACCCATACTGCTTTCTAATGTAGGTGTCTGTTATGTTTGGGAGCACATGTATATCATTCACAGAGAACTGGTGAAGCTGCATGCGGCTTCCTACCTGCCAGCATTGGACCCCTGTTAGCCAGTCATCCAGTCTGATGAAAGCTGTCACTTCCATGTTATTTAATTAATGTTTTTTTTTCCTTATGCAGTCCATAGGAGAAGGACAGCGCCCATGTAGCACAGCTCTGAGGTTGCCCCAGGACCTGCATGGACATGGAGGGAGAGAGATGAGGAACATCACCTAGATACAACCTGTGAATAAAGAACAATTAGTGAATGGCCCCAGAGGTCTTAAACACTGCTTTGCCTGTGCCAGGCTTGCCACACCTCTCTCGAGTGTGGGTGTTCTTGAAGTCTGTGTAAAGGCAGTGAAAGACACCAGCTCCTGGCTTTGGTAACACCTCTCCCCATATGAAAGACATGCACTCACTGGCTAGTCATCCAGTTCTCAAAGGCAAAGTGTTCCCGCAAGCCTGTCTCCTGGACACAGCAGTCACTGAGGCCAGGGCTCGCAAAATTCATCCTTTCCCTTCACCTGGAAAAAGTGCCAGAAGATGGGCAGGAATTTAGTCAAAGTGTCCATCTGGGCATTGCCTTTGCAGCTTGAGGATTTGATCTATTCCTCCATCACAATGTCTTGCAGCATGTGTTGTCCAAAAGGGCGAGGGAGCGGGAGGCATTTGGGTAACAAGTGCCAAAAGTTTTGCATAGACAGAGAAAGAGCTTCTGGACCTGAGCTCTGGTATGGGTGGTGGTATTGCAGGTGTGGATGGTGATCCCTAGAGGTTTGTGGGACAGTGTTGCTTCATCAAGTGTGAAACCTCACGTGCAACAGCAGTGCTGAGGTGTCTGGCCAAATAATACCTAATCTTGCAGTAAGCTTCCCAAACCGTTTTCCAAATGGAAGGTGCATCATTACCAAGCTACTTCTAACTGCTGGTCTGCCCTCTTGTATTAAAAGACTTCCTAATCCCGGATGCTGCCCGGCGTCGGGATGCTTTTCCAGACCGCGTTAGCCTGTCCGACCCCTTACCGGGAATGGAGTGTGCTGGCAGGGGCGCGTATTTTGGGGGGCACAGGAGGCACAGGAGGGCAGTAGCGAAGCGGCGGGCCCTGCTCAGCTCCAACGGCCAAGTTCGGGT
>NW_010180530.1:0-13375 GCF_000695765.1 Mesitornis unicolor | reverse complement strand
GTCAATGCACTGGAGGAACCTCCTGGCTGTGGCTGAGCAGGGACTGTTCCTGCTTGCCAATGCTGATTCCCTGAGCAGAAAGGAGCCGTCATTATCCTATCGATGGAGGAACTTGGTTACAGAGCTATTTCTACCTATGCCACATGGAGCAGTCTTTTGCTTTGTCATACTTAAAGCCCGTGATGACCTCTGCAAATCGAAGGCAAAGTTAAAATAACAGCAGGAAGCTAGAAGTTGATTGAAACATCCAGCAGGGCATTTAGAGCCAGGTATGTTTAAGCAGCAAAGATCACATAGAGTTGTTTACTAGGGAATCCCCAGCCAGTTCTCATGTCTGAAACAAGCAGAGGGAATGAGCACATATGAATCCCACCCAGCACCTCTTATGGCGTGGCTGGTTTCCTCTGCAGGCCGGCTGTGCTCAAAGCAGCCCCATCCTCACCAGAGAAAGTACAGAACGAAAATGCTGCAAAATAGAAGTCACTTTTTCTAGCCTTGTTTGACACAGAGGTCAACAAGACGGAGATTTACAGCAGAGGAGCAGCAAGGAGCAGCAAGCAGCAGATTTGTCTACCTCTGTCACCACTTGGCAGTCTGGACCCGAACTGAACTTATCACATCATCTGTCTCCAGATAACTGCACATAACTACATGAATTTTACCCGAAGTGAGCTCACATCTGTACCATGCATAGAGAATATCTGTCAGTTTTATACAGCTGCTCTCGGAGGAAACATTAGCCTGTATTTTTGCCTGAAATGCCACCTGACAATATCAGAAAGACTAAGTGTTGCCCAAGGACTAAACTGAAATGTCAGAAGGTGGCTCACAGTAGCACTCTTTAGTATTATTCCAGCACAGGCCAGCTGATTGGTTTATTGGCTACCTGGAAATATCCTTTAGTGAAATCTGCTATGAAGGTGCTAAAAAGAAAGAGCTTATCCCTATTCTGTAGGCTTTAGTACAGGAAAAAAAATAATCATGTGAGCAACAGAGCTAATGAAGCCCAGTCCTCACCATCTGTTTCATCTATTTGGATTTTGCAGGGTCGACAACAGCCTATCCTCTGTAAAGGCACCACTGCAGTGTCTTTTACCTGGCCGCTTATTTTAATGAAACTGTTTTCTAATGTGGGTTGAAAGATGCCTGTAGTTCAAAAGTTAACAGAATGGAATAGACACGCAGACATGTACAAGCACACAGAAGCCAAGGAAGCTTTATTTCCTTTGGGGACCAGGCTGAAGAATAAGCTGTAACAATAACTTTCCAGAGAGACAGAAAGAAAATCCATCAATAAAGAGAGAATTACAACTTAAATGTATCCCCAAGTAATACTGATCTCAGTACTTGGTTATCTGTTTGGTTGCTAAAACAGTATATAACACTGTAATTTTCAGGTGCTTCTTTCACTTTCAAACAGAAGAAATAAGACATTGTGTCAACAGTCAGTGATGGAGTAAATGTTTTGAATTAACTTTGTTCAAAGACCCAATCTCTTTCATACAGTCAGCCTGCCTGAACACTGATGTTTGCACTAAAAGGTCCAGCAGCTGACAACAGCACCAGACACCCATACTGAAGCAGTGCTATGGGAGCCAAGGATGTGTCATATATCAGACACAGTTGTCAGCCACGCTCTTTCAAAAGAAAGAAATACCATTACAACCTCAACTCTTAAAGATACCGAAGGACTGCCAAATCAAAATTTCTCAGATACTTTTATCTTTCCACAAAACACTGATTCTTCCTCTAGGTTCACATGATGAGGTTCCTACCTGTGATGAACACCTCTGTCATTTCAGACCTTGTCTGAGCTGACATGGTGCCTGCCCTGTTCCCGCTTCACCTTCCCAGGAAACATCCCAGGGAGCAGGGGAAACCCTGGGAAGAGGATGTCAAGCTGAGCAGGACTACCCCCAGGGGGGCTTTTTGGCTCCATCAAGGCCTCTGATTTATCCTGTGTTCCCACCTTGGCTGGTTCCCAACATCCCAATTAGGGGATGGTTAAGGGAGGGGAGCCCCAAAAGGGAAAGCATTTCCCTTGGGCACGGGAGAGCAGGTATTGGCAGAGTGCCCCAGGAGGTGCATACTCTACTTCCTAATGCTATGGTGGTGACCAGGGATAGGTGGTCTGGGTGCCTCTCCTCCCTGACAAGTAGGAGGCCTTTTGCAGGGATTGGCAGAGGACAGAAAAGGGAAGATTGATGACCCTGAGGGAAGGGCCTAGGTCTGGGAGTAATGATGCTCAAAGCATGTGTCTCTCCAGTCTGGGCACTTTCCAAAAGTAAGAAGTGGCCTCCCTAGAGTGGTGGGAGAACAATCACCAAAGTGAACTGAGCACTACTTTTTGGGTGGCTTCTGGAAAGAGCTGTACTTGCCAGGGTACAGCTGGCAGAGATGGCCTCTGCAGGCAGTCAATCTCAGCTCTTTGCTGCTATTTAAAAGAATCACCTTGCATGACTACCTGCACTGGGACACAAGCCAGATGACTTATTAATATACTGCTAACAACACACCTCTCTTTCCCTTCCCCAACAGAGAAAACATGTAAAAAGACTAAATGCTGTTGTTTTGGCTTCCCCATATTACTCATCCTCCTTGTGGCACATAACATCTGGTCCTGGCAGATCAGCCATGACAGAAGCAGTGATGCCTTACAGGAAATAATCCAGCTTCTCTCTCCACTCCAGTTACCCCATGATGTTCCCAGGATACTCTGCAGTCAAACCCTACAGTGTCTTCTTTTAAAATATTTGGTTTAGAGACATTTTAGCTCTCACTGCTTCACCCTCTGAAGCTGAAAGCCCAGATCTTCTCCTTCCCTGTAATAGGGCACCTTTGGACAGTTTCCTGAACACCTCTGCATCTTTGTAGAGTCTCTTTCTGCACCATGAACCCCTTGATAACACTCCTCAAACCAGGAAATGTCCCCAGGCTACTTTCTGAGTCTCCCTATTGTTGTAAAATCTCATGCCATCGAGTGTGTTTGGCACTAACTGCATGCTGCAAAGCCATGGTCTGCCCTGCCCTCACCTAGATATGGAGAGACTACGTGATGCTTTTTGATGTACATGGCTGCTAGGTGGGCTGTCGGGTGGGTGCTGCTATGGGAGAAGCAGGCTGGCATGATGTTTATGGTGCCAGGATTGTGTGCCAGAACTGAGTAGAAGTTGGGCTCTTGCTCAGTCCATGGGAATCTATACCTGCACTAAGCTGTTTCTTGGCTTGAGGATCCAAAGACTGCATAAAGCTACATCTTCTCCCAGCATCAGAAAGGCAAGGCATGTCTGTGATACTTGCAAATGTTACTGGGAGAGCCTTAGGTCCTGATGCCCTCACCCAGATTGCTGTTATAAAATCAGAAGAGATTAGCTTAGTTGACCACCTATCTGCAGTCCCTCTTCCAGCCCATCCTGCCTCAGAAAACTGCTCATACTGGCCCAGACAAGTGAGGGCACTGGACAAACCAGTAGTGCAGGGGGGCTTTCGCTACAGTCTGTGCAGGCCAATCAGCCTGCCCTCCCACAGGTTAGCTTAGGAACAAGGGGGTCAGAAACCCTGTGAAGAAAGCAGAAGACTGGAGACAGTTCACTAAAAGCTTTACAGGCACGCCTTCCTGTCCCATCCTAGCTTATCTCCCCTTTGGTTCTTCCTTTGCACACGAATTAGTGTTTTGGTGCAGGCAAGGAGGAGCCAGGTCAGCAGTCAGTGGTTCAGGCGCGCACAGCTTCATGCTGGATATCCCATGGTCTGGTCCTCACAGCTTCATTACATGCAACAGAGTACTGCTCTTACTGGCACAAACCAGAGTTCCCATCATATTACTGTTTTTTCCCTAATTGTATTCTGTAAATAATGCCAGCCCTCTGTCTGTCTGTCTGTCTCTCTGTCTGTCTCTCTGTAAGCACCCTCTGTCACAAGGCAGGCAGAATATCTCTTCTGATACGTGGCTTCAAGTGTTCCATGCTGGTATACAGTGTCCCAGATGTTCCTGACTCAGCACCTCAAAGAAATGTTATTTCCAGGATGGAAATGAACACAGTCACAGTAATTTCTGAATCACTCTAAATTTTTAGATAAATTTAATTTATTTCCATTTAAACCTCTAACACTATGACTATCTTTTTCTGTACTGAATGCCTTTTTTTCAGTTCTGATTTTGGCTTGGTTTTTTTTTTATTGCTGGGGCTTTCCTAGGACTGTTAAGAATCTCGTAAAAAAAACAACCACCGACAACCAAACCAACAGCGACACAGCAGAACCTGTTGCAAACTCTTTCAGCATCAGGCATTCTGAAAGATCCAAAGTTATTACACTGTTACAGTAAGCTTCAGAAATAAAAGTTTTATATTACTCTACTGAGGATTGTATTGAGCATTTTAGATTTATTTTTAGTGTGAGTTTTTTCCAGATGGTTGAGGAAGGATACTGCTGAGACAGATAACAGCCTTAAATGCACATGCCTGGTTAACTTGACAGTTTGCGAACAGCGAAGTGACAAAGTTAATGAGCTGCACAAGGAGTTGTCTCAAGCCCTCAGCAATGTTAGGAGCTTGTAACTATAACTTCCTGCCTACCTGCAGTAGGTCCACCTGTCCCAGAGGCATCCAGCTTCCTGAGCACAGTCATGCAACGTGTGCTGTTCCTCATAGCCCCAAATTAAATGCCCTGTGCTCACGGCTCCGCTCTTGTACTGTGGCACTGTGATTCTGGGGAGGACATAAGTCTTTCACTCAGGGAAGACAAAGGAGAACAACTCAATGCAGGGAAACACTGCAACGAAAACCATGAGCTGCTGCAGTAGGCCCTGAGGCGACCTTCACGCAGACCTGGGGAGTGAGAGACATGGCTCAGATGGGAGGTTTTAGGGTCTCTAATGCTGGGGAAGAGGAGCAGCCTGATAGTATGGCATCCAAGTGAATGGAGTATGATTAAGGGAAAATGAAAGCAAGAAAGCTGTTTTCTCTGAGGGTCTGGCAGGAAGAGTACTTGAGCTGCAGCACAAAAGGACTGTCTCCCATTTCCTACTTGCTGCTTCTCTGGGAAAATAGCTTTTGCCCAATCTCTAAGCAAACAGGACCACAACAAATAAAGACCTGAGCAGACTAGTCTATAAGTTTTATCCTCTTCACAGAAACAATCCGAAATACCTCCAATAAAATCTATCAGCTCAGGCTAAAATGGGACCACATGGTGATTTGCGGTTTTTCCTTTTGCTTATTTATCTCTCAGCAATGTCCGCTTAAGGTTTTTCATCTTCATCCATATCGAAAGCTAATCTTTTATTTCCTTCCTTTTGCTTTCATTCAGTCTTTGGGATAGCAAATTTATTTGAACAAAACTATGTAAGTTTTGGTGTTTCTCAATGTTATTTTCAAGTGCATAGTATTGCTATTATATGTTTTCTTATCATCAGAAATGCATATTGAACTTTCTTTTGTAATGAAAGCCTAAAAACTGACCAAGTGCCAATTTCTGGATTTCTGTTACTGTGTTCGAGCTGCAGATGTCATTTTGCTGGCATGCACTCTAACTTCAGCCTGAGATGAAAAGATGCTGCAGGCATCAGAGGCAGAAGGTTTGATGCAGGGTTGTATGTTGCCTTTTGTATATTCAAAAGTATCAATCTGCCCATGAAGTCCAGCCTGAAGTGATTTCTATCTCTAACAGTGAGAAACTAGCAAGAAGGGATAGAGGGATTTCACTTTAAAAGGTGAGAATGGACAGAAGAAGGACCTGGAAGAAGTAGGAAAGGGAGCGATTGGAAGAAAAGAGGAATAGAAGAAAAAGGAAAGCAGTGTGGAATGGAAGATGAGATGGGGAGTCAGTTGGAAAGAGCAAACACATTGGAGTCTAAAATGCATGGAGTATGTACCATCATGGGGATGGGACAAGACATATGCGAAGCATTGAGTGGGAAGTCAGGGAAGAGAGTCACTGTGCTTGTGTTTACTTCTGCCATTGAGATCCCAAAAAGCTTATTTTGATTCTCAGTAGTGAAAAAGAACTTCAGTGGTGTTTGTAACTGGTAAGCAGGGCAATCAAAAAGCAGTCAGAACTCAGGAGTGCTGTATGTTAGTGAGAAATAAGATATGAGCACAGATTGTCACTTTAAAGGGCAACTTCTAGTTGTGGTCCCCATGATGATAAATAGTAAAGTGTATCATTGTCTCAGCTCAACTGCTGAGAACAAGTAACCGAGCTTCCCTAAAGGGAGGCTCGGACTGTGCTGGTCTTGTCACCAAACCCATCCATTGCTTTTCATTTTATTAAATTGCATGCTTCCGGTTATAGTTTTATTTCCTTAGTGTCCTTACAACTCTGTATATCTAGTCAGTGAGTAAAATAAAATAGACCTCATTGCAAATTGCCTTTCTATGTACTCATTATGTACTCATCCTTCATGTGCCAGCTTAGTCCAGCCTTGCATCTCTGTCTCTTGACTCCATGCAGCTCGGGACAACATCTTAACACACCCAGCTCCTGTCTTTTTTTCAGGCTAACTTACACATTGAATGTAAGGTAGGTATTCACTTGTGGGCAACATTTCCAAAAGGTTCATTCAAGAGCACAAATCCTCTCTTGTCTGACAAACCAGGCTCTAGTGAAGCCTGAGAATAGGAGAAGAGTCTCTGCAACATGTATCTGGCTTCTAAAATGCTGTTGTAATATTACACCACTGACTTCTTTCCCATAAGATAGCTAAAAATAAGATTAAAAAGTCTAAGGGCAGGAAAATCAAGTAAGACTGAAAACCACTAAGAAAGATGTTTAACTAGCTGCTGCTGCTCTGTCCCAAAGTAAAACCTTTCATTTCTACCTTTCCTTCTCATGGGTTCTCTGTTTGCATGTTTATATCCATTTCCTCACCTGCCTGAGAGCAAGTTGTTAAGAAGTTCTCAGTTTTGATCTTTACAAGTCCCCCACACACAATACAAAATAGTCCTGACTTGTTACTTTCATTGCAGCATCTATGCTTTGCACCCCTTTCGCAATACTTCAACAAAACTTCACTGATCTTCACTGACAAAGTACCTTATGACCCAGAGGTTTGTTTTACATGGTATTTATTGTACAGTTGATTTCTAATCCCATCCTTGCCCCAAAAATGATGTTCATCTTGGGCATTTATTTAAGATTTGTTTTCCATTTTCATGTCAGTGATTTTTCTATAGAGCCCCCACCTTAAAATTTGTTTTCTCAATGCCTTCAAAATTATTTCCTTGTTTTTGTTCATGTTCCTTTTTACAATGGTCCTCTTTTTTCTGGTTTCTGAAAATTTTTCCACATCTGTTGTGGAAAAAGTAGTAGTTTTTCACTACTGTAATGTAGTCACTGTTTCACTCATTTGTTCTCTGGCTTACAGTATCTGGGTGAGGTTCTTACACCCCACCTATTTCACAGTATCCATCTGTTGCCTTGCAGTTGTCCCTTATCTAGTCAGCTCATATCAAGATTTGGTAGCCTCTGGAGAATGGGTTCTATGTTTTCCTTATAATTTTAACAAGGGTGATGTGAAATGTGCAAACTTCGCAGTCAGTTAGAAAGAATGTATTAACTGTCAGGCTCTAAAACATCTTTCCTAAAGCCACTCTTCTTGACCACATGTAAAGCAATGATTGGGAGTAATTATGATGTATAAAGATGCATGAGACAATACACATTTGTGTATTGTTGTAAGTAACTTCTTTCTTGTTTCTTATCATCAAGGTAGAAATTACTCAACCAGCATGTGAACAATCTAACATCTACAGTTACCAAGGATAACAACAATATTTCTCTACCTGCTGTAAGTCGAGTTCTAATTTTCCTCTTGGTGAATATGACAGTATTTTTCTGTTTTGTATGCTCTGAGTGTTATTTCTCATTGAAAAGACCATGGTAATCATAGCTACAGCCCTTAGAAGACAATAATTAACCTCTTCAAATAGAAGTGAACAGCATTTGTCACTCTTTGGATGGAAAAGTCTTGAGCTCAGGCAATGTAAAACATAATTATTTCCACTTTTGAGAAAGAAGGGTAAGTTTAACTTTGCTGAGCTGTGGGACTTGCAATGTTTTGTCTCCTGACTGGTTATCAGAGTAATGTTGAATTTAGTTCAGTTTTGCTGAAGAAGAAGCTGAAGAAGAAACTGATACTCTCTCTCCAATAAGCTTTTTCTTATCTTACCAGTCCATTTACTCCTTGAATTTCTGTCCCAAGTTGAGGGTTTTTAAGCTTTCCTAATTGAAATTTAAATATGAATGCATATTCTTTTTCTTCCCTTCTTTTGTCTTCATCAGGAACATATTTGAATACTAAAACAAATGACCTTTCCTACTAACAAACCTGAAATGCCAGCATTGTGCACTTTATGAATATATACTGTGTCCAGTTCTGGGGACCCCAATATAAGAAGAAGGAGGGAGCCTCAAAATCCATCAGAAGAGGACAGAGTAGAGCTTGGGGAGGTCAGGAGAAATAGAAATGCCAAGTCTATACTATATCTGGTGTTTAAAAACTTAAAAGACAGCTAAACACCATGCTATGAAAGATGTCCATACAGTGACCCTTGTAGGCATGGTTTACAAAGTACAGAAAGCATCTCAAAATGTAATTTGTGGGGAAGTAAGGCTGGATTATGTCACTTTTTTTTAGAAAATAATAGAAACATACCTAAAGATGAAGTCATATGGATGGAAAAGAAATCAAATCTCATGGAAAAGGGAAACTTGTCCCTACATTACTTGTCCAGAGAGCTTTGTGTAGCTCCTCTTGCACCTGAAATGACTGGGAGAACTTTGGGCAGCTAGAGCAGTGGCACAGAGAGGGACTAGAGGGCAAAATAGGAGATAATCATAAAGAAAGGGGTTGCACTGATTCATTTTGCATAGAAGACTAAGAGTGAAGGGGGAATATGGAAGAGAAGTATATCCCCAAACCCCTAAATCAGCTATGGTATCAGGCTGATTAAAGAGAATCCTTTAAGTAGTGTACTGAATTTTCAAAGTCTTGTGTTAGCAGACACCTCAGGAAAAACTGACTAGAAGAAAGCACATATTTTTCATTTGAAATTATAGATGTAAGTAGACTGTATTTCTGAAACGGTGCAAGGTATTTGAGAACCGAAACAAGTTTGTTGACATCAGAGCATTCTGCAAAGCCGCAAGTGTCCATTTGAAAGCAGGTATCGTCAGATGCAGGATAAAAGGGGAGAAGTTCCTCTGCTGTGTATTATCTTATGCCCTTCTGGCAAGGAGCTGCCAGACAAGGGACAGCAGTCTCAAGAAAACCTGTGTCCTCACAAAGAAAATAGGACAAGACTTTGGTTTGTTGTGACCTAGAAGAGAAGAACTGCTTGACCCTTATTGCTCATGAGATCTAGTAACAGCTCAGTAAAACACGGGGTAAGCTGTTAGATTAAAAAGCCTTTAGATGAAGTTTGTGATCCATGCAAGTCTACCCATGAGCTCAACAGCATAGGGTTTTTTTTTTCTAATCATCAGTACACAGCAGGTTTCCCACTTTGATACTGAACTAGTGCTAAACATGTCAGTGTGTTAATAGGCCTACATTTACAGCTCTGTCAGTTGGGTACCACAGACTCTCTTGTCCACCTCCTTTGTATTTGTTTGGTGATTTTTGTTGACCATTTAGGCTCATTGGCTAGTACTTCAGTTGTGTCTTCGACAGGGAAGTCAGTGCTAAAAGCAAAACAATCATTAAGACAGAAACCAAAAATAAAATTACTGCAATAATAGATCATAATTGTCTCTCAGACATCATCTGAGAACCTGTATACTATGTTCCTCAATATTGCTGTACTTAAACAGACAATTTTAATGTTAACTTCACAACAGTTTATGACAACTGTGCTGTGTGTCAATGCTCTTCAGTTCAATGAGCAAAGGAAAGCAGAGACTGGTGAACCAGCCCACGGGGATATGGAAGAGAAGACCAAGTACCTAATGTTTCAGGATAGAAAAATGGGCAGAAAATCTAACTTAGGCCATTCCCTTCCCCTTTCCCAGGTGTCTGACAGAAGTAGACTCCTGCCATTAAACCTTTATCTTTAAGAGCTATCTAATGTGCCTGATTATATTCTTATTATTTGTTCTGTATAGTGCTTATGTTTTAATTGTTTTGGTACCTCTAGGAAAAAGGTATTAAGAATATCAGTCTGCAGAATGAAAACTATTTTTAAAAAAGGAAACAACAGGTAAGACTTTTCAAGACAAGCATGAATCAGTAATCACTAGTCCCATTGCTGCAACTAGTGCTGGGGCCAGTTTTATGAAGCATCTTTGTCAATGAACTGAAGAAGTGAGTCTCCACTAAAATCCTCAACTTTGCAGATGGTACTAAGCTCTTTGCATTAGTTTACTGCTGTTCCAAAGGCAAATAACTCCAGAAAGAACTCATGTGGCCAAAAAGCTGGTGGATACATTCAAGGCAGAGAAATACAAAGTGATGCAAAAATAATCAAAAACATGCCTTCATGATGCTGAATTCCTGTCTAGCAGAGAAGATATCTTGAAGTACTCATTGACAGGCCACAACATAGTTGACCAAATGAACAGTGGCAGCCAAGAAGGCCAAGAAAATATTAAACATTATCAGGAGAGTAGCTAGGAATAAAACAAAGGGCATCATTTTGCTGCTGTGTAAAACCAGGTCCTGTACTGTGTTCTGTGGATAATCCTGGTCTTTATAGCTCAAGAAGAATGGAGTGGAGTTAGAGAAAGTACAGGGGGGGGCAAAAATCAAGACTGTGAAGCAGCTGCTTTAGTCAGAGTGATTTAGAAGGCCGGGCTTCTTTGTTTGAGGAGGAGGAGACTGACAAGAGAATGTGACTGAGGTTTAAAAGATCTTGAAGTTGGAAGGTAAATGGAACATAGAAATCACAGCACATCTCACCTAATCTGACCTTTACCAACCTTAATAAAACAGTCTTGGATGCTGGGCCAGTATCAGGGTAATGGGCCACTGAAAGTGCTGAAGCTTGTGTATCCTCCCTAAATAGCATTGACTTTTTCTAGCATTGCAGGCAGAACATTGGACTGGATGGGGTTTGGTTTGACCTGCCAGGACAATGCTTGTGTTTGTGGTATCTCTGCCCCCAAGACTGCATAGTGCAGCCTCCTTGGGCTTCCCACAGCAAGCACAAAGCTGTTGAAGGAGAAGGAAGCAAACTCTGCCTGCAGTTCCCCTATAAATCTTCCTCCAATTGCCACACGTTCACATAATTCCTAATCTGCATAATATGCAGATGAACTGATTGTAATTGTCCTTTGGTCTTGCCTTTTTTGGGAGTAGAGGATATGATAATACACTGATATAACAGACAATATCTGCTATGAAAACGTGGATCTTCTCATCCCTTCTGTGTCCAGAATCACAGAGCAGCTTGAAGGTTTTGCATTTGGTGCTTGCTGTCTAGGGAGACAAAACCCTTCTCTTTTTTATGCAGTCCTGGATACAGACCTTAACCACAGGCATTCATATGATATTAATAGCCACATGGATAAAATCTTTTCTCTGATGAACAAATGATGCTGTTAGAATCATGGAGAGAAGCCTACTGTTATCTCTATTTTCACATTTGAAGAACCATTAACTTTTGATGTGACTGCCAGAGCTCAAATTTAATGAGAAACTGTTTACACTGACAACTGCATTCAGCTTATTGAGCTGAATTATTTGCAGTGACTCAGTTAAATGAACAACAAGAAAATCCTTACTGTCCTTCTTACCCATTAAATAGTAATGATACTTACCTGAGGTAACGTACTGTTGCAAGCTTATCTTATTAATAAGATAATTATTAATTATTCATTAATATATGATCCCTGTGTCACAGCTCCTCTGTGTAAAATGGAGAAAATAACAGTAAGAACTTGGTTATAAAAGTAATGTTTTCTTTCATAACAATTAAGTAGAGGAGCAATGATTGTGCACTTAAAGCACTCAGATGCTTTGCTGAAGTTATTCAATAGCTTCCCTGTGTGTGAATACACGCAGAAATGGAGATATAGATATATATATATATATATAAAATGGTTTGGCTCATCAACTTCAAAAAGTTTTGCAAGAACATTAAGCTAATTTAATCAGAAAACTATTAATGGGGCATAGCTATGGCACCAAAAAGGTTGTCTGTGTGAAGTGTGCATTAGACCATGTTCTTATTTCCTTGATAAGTGGAACACATAAGAAGCAAAAGAAATCTTCCTAACTCCTACTCACTTTATCAATGAAGACTTATGGCACTCTCTCACTTGAACTGATGCACATACAAAGAAACCATTAACAGAATTTTGTTAGGACGAAACTAGTGTGAAGAAGGAATTAACATCCATCACCTAAGTCTAAGAACGATGCAGACCTCAGTGAGTTATCTAATGATTTATCCTTTTCAGAGAATATGTTTAGTCTTTCTAAGGATATGATTTTTTAAAAATGGCTGTTGCTATTATTAAGATTTATTATGATGACTAGAAACAAACAGGGAACACAATGGAGAAAAGAACAAGGGTTTTAGACAGCTGAAAGGGATGGATGTGAGGTGACATTGTCAGCCTGGCTAGTACCACAGAATAATTGAGAGATTTTTGGTTAAAACAAGGGGCTACTGACTCTAGGCAAATCAGAACAAATGTCAGAGGAAGACAATGCTTGGAACAACAAGCTCCAAACATGCTAATGTTTACAAGCAAAGGTTAAACATTTCTTCTCTTTATTAATTTAGAGAGAGAAAGATAAGCCATAAGCTTTTCTCCTTGTCAGGCTGCTCGTCTGTCTACATCAGGTTCTTAGAGCACAAACACCAGTGGGATGGCCTCCAGAGCTCTTGGAGGCCTGTCTCTCGCCCTCTTTACCAGCAATATTCTGGGTACCCAGTCCCCTGAGAGGGAAGACAGGGATGGTAAGCACAGTGAAGCCCCCATAATCCATGAAGAGGTGGTTAGCGACCTGCTACACCACTTAGATATACACAAGTCTATGGGGCCAGATGGGATCCACCCCAGGGTCCTGAGGGAGCTGGCAGAAGTGCTTGCCAAGCCACTTTCCATCATTTATCAGCAGTCCTGGCCAACTGGGGAGGTCCCAGTCGACTGGAGGCTTGCAAACGTGATGCCCATCTACAAGAAGGGCTGGAAGGAGGACCCAGGGAACTACAGACCTGTCAGTCTGACCTCAGTGCCACTCTTCCCGAGTGCCATCACACGTCACATGCAGGACAACCAAGCGATCACACCCAGTCAGCATGGGTTCAGGAAGGGCAGGTCCTTGACTAATCTTATCTCCTTTTATGACGAGGTAACCTGCTTGGTGGACAACGGGAAGGCTGTGGACGTTGTCAACTGGACTTTAGTAAGGCCTTTAACACCGTCT
>NW_010180529.1:0-9865 GCF_000695765.1 Mesitornis unicolor | reverse complement strand
ATGTCGGCACTCCACCCCCAGGCTCATTGCTGGCGAGTCGTGTTTTATCCCCTTTCCCCCCTCCCCTCTTCAAATCTAGTTTAAAACCCTGTCTATGAGCCCTGCTAGCTCTTGTCCCAGGAACCTTTTCCCCTTTTGAGATAGACATGCCCCATCTTTAGTTACCACGGCTGGTGAATTGTAAGCTGATCCATGATTAAAAAACCCAAAGTCCTGCCTGTGGCACCAGTCTCTGAGCCAGGCATTGATCTGTTGGTTCTTTCTGTTTATTGCCTCAGATCTCCCTGCAACTGGTGGGATAGAGGAGAACACTACTTGTGCTCCCGATCCCTTAACCAGTTTTCCCAAGCCTTTGAAATCTCTTTTCATTGCTCTCAAACTACTTCTTGTAATCTCATCACTGCCCACCTGAAAGACCACCAATGGATAGTGATGTTCTTCTGGTAGCCCTTGTAGCTCATATTGACTTCCCATTTGGTCTGCACTGCTGAGAGTTTAAACAGGGTGGAGGATCCTGAACACTGGCACACCCATCATTCACAGTCTGTGCAATTTATTGTGGGACTGTGGTCAGGGAAATAGAGATGCATTATTGCTGCTGTCCCCTGAGGTCTCTTAGCTTGTGGGGGCCCATAGTTCTCCAATAAGCTATCTGCTTTCTCAGTACTGCTGCAGTAAGGTATGAGGAGGTGGCTCTAACAGCATAATAGTAGCTTTGTATGACATAATACCTGACACATTTGCAGTGTTGCTGGGTAACGGTTTCAGACTTCTTATCTATTCTATTATTAATGAAGTACATCGTATCCTTAGCACAAGATAGCTTCCTGGAGTTTTTGTATAACTCTTTCAGGTAAAGTCCAGGACATGCCTTTTCCAGCTTTCTCAGAAATAAAACTCGTAGCCTTTAATTTCAGAACTTGGGCTGCTCTCTGGGAGGCTGAGATACTGACACAGAAATACCACAAAGCAACAAGGTTCATCTAAAAGTTGCTCTTCAACCCCTGACAGCTCCCGATGGCTGTGCTCTGAGATGAATGAGTCTGTCTTGAACACCTTGTTCTTCAAAAGCTGAGTCTCTGGGACTCCCTTGCATTACCCTGTCTGTCCAAGCCACTTCACTGAGGGCAGAAGAGGGGATGTAAAGGTGAATCTGTCCAGGGACAGATCCCTTTGGCTTCACTCTTGCTCTTCTGCCAGTCTTGAACACTTGTTACTTTCCCACAGACAGATGGACAGATGGACAGACCTTGCCTCCTCTTCCCAAACTGTCCCTCTTCCTAGCTTGTAAAGAACAGTTCCTAACTAGCTGTTGGAGACCTCAGCAACTCCAGATAGGGGCCAAATATTGACACTTTAGCATACAAGGTACTTGTGTTTTAAGCTTGTATTCAGAGCAAGTTTCTGTCTACAAAATGCACCACTAGCATGCTGGACTTTCCTCTCATGCATATCCTACAAGAAAAGCAAAAGCGAGGGACGAGGGCTCAGCTCACTGCCTCTCATCTGGCAGAGTGCTCTTGGAGCGGGAGGGGCTACTCTCCATCAGAATGACCTAATTCTGCATACATCCATATTGATCTGATCTGCATCATCATCAGTTCAGTGTTCATTAATGCAATTGGGTGGAGAAAGCTTTCAGGGGAAACAGATGAAGAGAAAGAACAATATATGCTATCCTCTTAGAGTAGGAGTGGAATTAGATTATTTTTGTGCACTTCAGTTGAAACCTACTCAGTGACATTTTAACAAGGCTGTGTGCAAGGGCTCCGCCTGTCCCCCTGCCTCCCTCCTTCAGTAGCCACATGAGGCTGTGGTGATGGGGGTAGGATTGAGGGGCGCCTCCCCCATGCTGGAGGCTGCCAGCACACAGCCTTCACTGTGGGCAGACACCAAAACCCTCCTGCCATGGGGCAGGTCTGCATTCAGTTTTGGCATGACGGTTCAGGCCAGCCCTTTCTCCTGCTGGAGATACAGGTCAGCATGGAGGCCCAGTGCATACTCTTCTCTTAATTACACTGCTGTAACTAGATTTCTCCAGTGGAGTCAGTCCCAGTTTTTATCTGTGTAAATGAAAGAGAGCAGACACGCTGCATTAATCTCACAGATTCTGCTCTGCATATTACACCGTATCAGGCATAAAATGGTCTACAGAGGAAGAGCAACCTTCTTGTACATTCCCACAGACTCTTGAGCAGCTTTATTTGCTCACCTCCTGCTTCAGGAGGAAAAAAGCTTGTCCTTTCTTGTTAGATTTCTGATTAGAATCAGAACTGCTGGATTTGTTCACTTTAGAGAAGATAAGCGGGTGTAAAGCAGCTCTTTATGAGCATGAAAAGTTAATGAGATTACTTTGTGCTAGAGGCACCAACAGCCACACTGTACACTCCCACTGGTACAGACACTGCACACTTCTCAGTCAAAGACAGAGTGCATAAGAAATGTGTGATAGGATGATGTGAAACTTTATGGGCATTTAGCTAAGAACATAGACCATATGTACCAAATAACACCATCATGCATTTTTAAAACTGGTATAAGAAAGCACAAAAAATCATGCTCTGAGGTTCAGTGCAGAACATTACTGGATGCTGATCCCATTTTATTGAGACTCCTTGGTCTTTCTCTACACAGGCACTATCTTTGACCATTGCTGCTTCCATTGCATGACTGCTGAACACAGCATTAGGATATGCAACGAACAGAAAATACACTGAAATTAGGCAGATGCAAACTGTTTACAAATATTCATTTTGGCCACAATACAGCAGTTATTTTGTTATGTGATACTAATATCCTGATAGAGACAGCCTTGGTTTTATCACCTTGCTTCTAGTTGCAGGGGGAAAATAGAACAAAGATGATGCAGAGCATAGTTTATGTAAAGGAGACTTATAAAACAGAACTGGAGAAAAACCTGAGGGGAACTGCTACTCAGTTCCAACATAGTCTGTGCAAAGCACAGCCATGCTCGAAGAGTAGCAAAAATGAAACAGAGAACAAAGATTTTTGAGTCCCCTGCTGTAACTACCATTTGCTGTATGTATCAAAAAAGTAAGCACTCTAGTGCATATTCCTGTCCCTCCCTCGGGAATTTGCTTTTCATGGTTAGCAATTCCAGTCTGCAGTTGCTGTAAGGGATGCCTGACCCCTCAGTGACATTGATTCCCTCCCCATGTGGGCATATAATTATTAATAGAAAAAAACTGCTCCAGGACAGACGAAAGGAAAGAAGGAAAGTTTTATCATGCTGGCTTTTAGGAAATGGAAGAGGAGAAATAGCACTTTCCTGTGTGTTTCTGCATTAATACACTGCAATAGTCTTGAATACTTCAATGAAATTTAAAGAGGTACTGCGATGAATCATTTTGCCTAAGCTTCTATTTTTAGCAATGAGGCTTTTCAGTTAACTGAACAGTGGGGAAAATGTGTTGTGGTGGGGAGAGAGGAAAGTACTTTGTAGTGCTCTGATCAATTTACCAATGCAGCTGACATGAATGTGCCCTAAGTCCTGCTTGATCTTCTTAATACAATGTAATCCTTAATTATCTGTTTTGACACCTAATGAGCACACACACGTGTGTGCACTCCCAAGGTATGTATCTGTCTTGCCTTGCTAATCCCTTTATCCAGGCTGTGCCTCTGCTAACTCTGCTGCTGTGAATGACTCACAGATGTAGCATCTCTCTGGGCTGCTGTATCTCCACCATGTAATCATAATAATTACTCTCCATCGTGAGGAAGGTTTTACTGGAAACAGTAAACTCTTCCACCTGTTGACATACGGTGAAGTCCGTGCATGTTTGTAATCCAGGGTTTGTCAGTATGGCGTTTAACTTAAAAGGCTATTGCAGGCCTTTTAATGATATTGGTGTTGCTGTGAAGAAGCAACTGAGTGCTGCTCTGTTGGACGCAGCACGGAGCTCTGGCATTATGGTGGGGGAAAGGACAGTTGGTACTTACTTATGAGGAATCAGGCAAGGATTTTTCCTGGACGAGAAAGAGAAACAATCATTCCCTTAATGCCTGAGCTTGCCAGGCTGTTCTACCTAAGCAGCAGTGGGGTTGTGGTCCTGCTAAGTGTCCCACAGCATCAGACTGATGGAGTGGTCCCTACACTTCCTCAAGCACAGAAGCAGATTCACAGATTTATGCTTCCTATGTGACTTGTTCTGTGACAGCTGAGCCTTAGTAAAAGCTTAAGTCAGTATGAAAACCAGGGAATTAACCATCTTCTGGGTTTTTTGACACTTTTTAATCAAATGTCTTAGCTCAGAAGTTTAAGATGTGGTGATTGCAACTACAATCCATGAATTATTCATGTCTAGATGGCTGACAATATCACCATGTAAATTTCCATGCTACATTTCCACTAGAGCGAATACTAAGATCAATTTAGTGATGCTAGCATTTGTAGGGTACAGAGTAGCTATCAGTATGCAGCTGAACCTAGGATGATTCTGAGGGGTAAACAACCTCTTTGCAAAGACAGCATAGCTCTTAAATAACTATGTGATTCATCCTTTCTCTGTTGGGAGCACAAGGTGAGAAAACCTTGGTAAAAGCAGTAGATGTCCTGCTTCTGACTACATCAGAACCCTCCATTTCAGCAGTGGAAGGTGGAAATTCAGAGGTCATGAATTTGGGTTAGTGATCAGCACAAATCTAACTATGAATCCTTCAGAGTGAAGGGAAATGTTGTCACCCAGCAGGAACCGCATTAAGCCAAAGTGTGATATCACCAGGGGAGTGCTAGTGGCACCATGGAAGACAGGGTTGGAATAGTGGTGGCTGCTACAGCACATCAAAAATCTCATGGGATTTTAAGTCATTTATGATGATGCACCTGCTACAGGAGTGTAGCCTTGAATGCAGGGGGTGCACCAATCTTCACTAAAATATCCACACTTACCAGCAGTTACTGCAAGAGATGTTTGGGGCACATCTGCCCAGCTCAATGGAAGATGCACAAGCAATTCAGTGTCAAGAGAAGATACCAGTTCAGTTGCTAAAGGCAGTCCTGGAAACAGGTGTATTTTCTGTGCTTGTCCTAGCATGCTGAAGTGACTGTGCAGCTCTCTCTTTGCAGTTATCATGTCTGTTTTGAGTTTGAAAATTTCCGTGTTTGAACACATATGCTGTGTTCTACCATGCAATGTAGACAGGCCCCTAGGTATCAGCATCTCCTTTGACTGAGATATGGATAAAAATGGTGGCACTTCCACATCACTGCTGTTTGCACATAACTTAGTGTTGAGCTGCTATTTATTTTGAGCACTGAAATGTTCCTGTTCTACTCTTGGGAAGTTACCATGAACCCTCTGGAATTTTTAGCTCACTGTTTGATGAATACTGAAATTAGGCACTTCTATGGGTGTTATGGTAAAGTCACATTTTGCAGAGCTTTACAAGGAAAGTTTATAAAGAGCTCAGTATGAATAGGCGACAATATTCCCTATCAAGTTTATTCACCTCGTTAGTTAAGCACAGCTTGCATCCAACCTGGCTTCCTAACTCATTAGCCATGCACAGTTTTGACGCTGCTCTGACACTCACCCTTTCCGATTGCTGAGACTTTCTTGGAGCCAAGGGCTCAGAGAGAGACCACCCTGCTGGGCAACTGTGAGTTCCTGGGTGCCGTCTAGACGGCAGATGGAGTCTATGCAAATCACATGGAGACTCAAGCTAAGATGTGGCAGTGAACAGTTAAGAAACAGAGAGCAGAAGGGGAGAGACCATCTCCATGCTCTGCCTACAGCTGATCTACAGCTGATCTCGTGAGCAAGCCTAATCCGTTTTGGTGCAAGGCAGTCAGGTTAATTCACACCACCTCCCTGTTGTGGGTGAACTAATCTCTTTGACTTTGGACTGGAATGGGAAAGAAGTGCTTATGCTAGCTGCTGCAGCTGAGTGGTGATAACCAGCAGCTGAGAGCTCAAGCCATAGCCCACATCCAGCCCGTTCAGGTAGAGCTACCAGGGCAGTGTCTTCCCAAGAGAAGTAGCTTCTGCAGGGTGAATCTCAGTAATTACAGCTTCACAAGAATGGCTGGTCTGGGATGTACTCCAGGGGTGTGCAGTTGCCATAAGAATTATTTAGCATAGCTTTTTGAGATTTAGAAATAACAGGATGAGTAGGACAGTAAAATGCAGGGTTAAAATACAGTAAAATGCTGGCAACAAGCTTTACTGCACTGACAGATAAGTTCCCTAAACATGAGGTAAAAGCCTTTATTCTGGTGACATTTATTTCCAGTTATTTTTAGGATTCACAATGTGTTCTGAAATAGACATGACAACAGTAGGTGTGAAAGAGATTCATTTGGAGGAAGATAGGCTGTATGACCTTTACTTACTTGTAATCATGGAGACACAAGAGCTTTCTAGATACCCTCCAAGAGATAAAAATACATGGTGTATATCCTGTAAATCTGCATGCTCTGAATGGCCATTGAAGGAAATAATAAGATAGTTGAAAAAAAAATTGAAAAAAAAAAAAAGACAGAGTGATGCTTTTAAAATAAGAATTTTGTACCTTATGGTAAAACTATGGCAATTCTCTCTTTGTGTTATGATGAAACACACACTTTAAGACACAGTGGGTTTGTTTTATTGTGGAACCAAGTAAAAGACTCTCAGAGTCAGGTAAATAATAAGTGGCTGCATAGAAAGAAAGCAGGTCTTGAAGAGGAGCTCGAATTAGGAAAGGATAAGGCATGACATTGCGTAACAAATCCAGAGGGGCACGTGGAGCATAAGGTTCAGAGAAAGCTCCCATTGCTGAACTCCCTGGGACTGTTAGATACAGGGCATTAGATATCTTAGCTGTGGAGACCCTTATTTCCCATTCAAATATCTAATCCTTTTCTGAAGCTTACAAAGCCGGTCTCAGAAGCAATCCCATGGCAAAGATTTCTTCCCACTGTCTATACCCTGTGAGGTGAGTTGTTAAGCTGGAATGATTTTCAATAGCACTAAAATAGGAATTATGCTATGTTTGTACAATGTGTTTGCTTTTGAGAGTTTTTTGGATACATTTCAAAGAGAATATAAATTGCAAGCATGTTTTAATTGGTCAAAGCCATGTGCTGTTTGGTTGAGGTTCTGTTGGTCAGGTTTTGAGGTGTTATCCACCTAAGTATTTTATCCTACATGAGTGCGTTGTGTGGCTGCAGTGCGGGAAGATGCTGCTGCTGCACACTGAAAGGGTGGACGCATGAGTGCTTTTGCCTGAGGAAATTTTAAGTGTCGAGATGGAGAGACAGGGAGAGGGATTATCTGTGGGCCTGACCTGGGGGTTATACACAAAAAGATGCATGTGTTTGAGGAGCTGCTGCATGTTACTGCCATATGCTGCTGTATGGTATCTGAAATATAATTTTGCCATTGCTGAGACAAGGAGGAGAACTTATGAGAGTGTGCAGAGGAACAGCTCCTGGCCCAGACCAGATGCAGGCAATCCTGTCCCTGCAGCTGCAACACTGAGAGCCTGGCGCAGCACTGTTGTTTCTGTGGATAACCCTTTCGCCAATCCCAAATGCCCTCAAATCTGCTCAATAGGACTCTGTTCAGAGAGACCATTGCACTGCAGAGTTACAGCCTGACTCAGATTTATGTCTAAGCCACATTACACCCTTTTGGCAGTGCCAGCATGTCAATCAAGTGGGTATAAATGGGAGTCAGCATCTGAGACAGCTATAAAAGAACAAGGGAAGCTCTGGCAGCTGAGCAAGGAGTATTTGGATTGCAGTATTTTCTTTTCTTTATTTTCATTGGCACATTGTATAATTTATATGGCAGCTTGAGTGTTTGTGGTGCTTTGTAACTGATAAAACATTCTACTAACCATGAAAGGAAATAGGACGTGAAGAGACAGAGAACTGTGCAGGTGGAGAGGATGCTTCAAACATATAGAAAAGAGGAAAAAAAAGCCACTGAAGAAATTAAAGAAGGTATTCAGTGGCGTGGGAATTAGAAAGGCAGCAACACTGGGACAGGCTTAAGGAGAGAAGTGCAAGAAAGGGAAGACTGGAAACAAAGGAGCATTATTTTGATAACAGACATAGAAGAGGAGAGGAAAATGCAAGGTAGCTAATAATTTGGAAGGGAATTGGCAGCAGTGGTTGCCAACACTAGGGTGAAGCTGTCAGTGATAAGCAAGTATATGCTGCTTAAGTCTGTTTCAAAGCCATAATTGCCACAAGAAATAATTTCCTGGACTTAAATGTCATCCAAGCTGCAGAGCTGATAGAGCCTGGACATCTTTGAAGAATCAGGTTGGTCAGAGGACCATAGGACACAGAGGTCTGTGTCTGCTTGGGCAAAGAGAAGAAAAGTAAAGAGTGTAAAACCTGACAAAACGGAGAAGGGATGGTGGATATGTGAGAAAAAAGGTCTGGAAAGAAGAGGTTCTTTTTTTTTTTCTCTAATCAATAACTAGTGTTTTCTCATGTGCCTGTAACCAAAAATTCGGATTATAGAATGCTTGCAGAGTCCAAACTGTCTCAATGTGCTACTGCTAGGAAAGATGTAGGAAGCAGGTTTTACTAAGGAAAATGAAGGCTGCTAGTGAGCATTATGCATATGGCCTAATTGCTATGGAGCCAAAGTCCTGGTGTCATCAAGGTCACTGGGAATGGGCACTACTGAGAAGTTATAGTTTAGGATTTCCTTGTCTTGAATGCATCTGTGTAACTTTTGGTAGCTGGCCTCCAGCCAGTGTGGTAAGAATGGATATTCCTATGAACACGTACAATGGAAAATGATGATGGCTGATTGCAGTAAGATGTTTACATAACTCTCCACAGATCAGTTTTATTTGTATTAAGTCACTGCTTAATATAATTTAGTGTTCACATGGTATAAAGTGCTGTTTATTTGGAACAAAATTTGGATTTTTGTTGTATGCCTCATCCTTTCAGGGCCATTCTGAGCGGGTTGCCATTGTTCCTTGTTTAGTTTTAAGGGAAATAAGTCTGGTTTTAATCATCTTTCTCTCTGTTCTGCTGGGGATTTCTGATTGACAGCTACATTCTTTTTGTTGATGAGTATGAATGAAAGATCATCTTAATGCATTAAAGTTAGATACAGATTGAGGATAGCTGCACCCACGTTCAAAACACAGAGATGTTCAATTAACTGTTTCAACAGTTTTGAAAATGCTCAGCTTCTACCAGGGTGGTTCTGTTCACTTTTTCAAAACAGACTGAAGAGGCTCAAAGCATTTAATCTAAGATCTCTTACATTACTGAGACTTTGCAGATCAAAATTAATTACTTGTGGCTTGTACAACTAGGTCACCTTAACATTTTCTCAGCTTTAAATCTGCCTTGAAGAAAACGTACTGAATCAATCCAAAGTAGATAAGATATGCACATGAGCTATTCATCTTTCAAAATATGTTCTTTCCAAGAGATGGCCATTTCCTAACCACGGGAAAATCAAAGCTGCTTGTCATCTGAATGTAGCAATGAAAACATATTCAGCCTAACAAAGAACAGAAAGTGCATATCTGTGATGTGTTTCACTCTTTTAAAGTCTGTTTGATTAGATCTTCTGTTAATTCTAATAAAGCAAATGAAACGAAGCTGAAACTTCTCCTGATGCAAGCCATACTCATATTGCTCTCAGCTTTGCTTTCCAATGTCATGTTGACACTGGAGGCTTGGGAACTGTTCATACATTTTGGTAATGGTTATTTCTATACTAGAAGCAGTATTATACTACGTGTATTTTTTGAAGTTGGAAAATACGGAATATTCATAAACCACTTCCCTGCATTCAGCATCATGTTAGTTGAATGTTTAGAGATGCAAAATTTTAACTATTGCCATATGTTGAGAGAGGTTCTCCTTCCCCTCTACTCT